>NC_084754.1:41120080-41142580 GCF_033978785.1 Entelurus aequoreus
TTTTATTTACCATTTAGACAACGTGACAACTTCACTGGCTTTGGCTTTTGTACATCAACAATGTGATTTGCCTGTGTAGCTGGACAGGACAACCAAAAAAAAGGGGTTGTATTGAAAGAAAATCAAATGGGCTTTTTTCCGTGCTTGTTTGCAAGCACACGCAACGCACTATTCTCCAAGAACGCTGAAAAGCACCAAAAAAAACGTTGCTTGCTGATGAAATGTAGTGTAACTCTCTCCAGCTGCTCCATTTGACATCAAACCCCACACTAAGCCCAACGAATCCAAAGAACATTTGCCTAAGATTTAAGATCTTTGGAAGCGAAGCGTTGAAGCGAGAGTGCAAAGATATTCATCACACTGGGGACAATCCCAAACTTGGATTTGGATCATCTGTGTCAAGAGCGGCTTTACATTTACCTCACACACGCCCTCGTTTCTCTTGCCTCCTGCACACATTTTGGAGTTGGTGATGTGGAGACTTCCTCTGTGCAACTCTCGGCACTTGTCATTGCTCACGACGGGCAGGCTGACTGCTTTTAAGAGGTCATCATGGCCGGTGCCTGCACCACAAAGTTAATCACGTACTTAATAAGTGCAACATGAACAATCTATTAGACCAGATTGAAGAGCGGTTCCAACAACCTTTACAAAGATAATAATGGTAAGTTTTGATGGGCAACGTCAATTGATGTTTGTATTAAAAAAAAAACTAAATGGTACTAAGGTATAAAAATAATATTCAAAATAAAAATATACAAAATGTAATATTTACAATAAATATTTTTTTATTGTATTCAATAATAATAATAATTTTAATATGAATAAGAATAACTAAAATGGTTATTAATATCATGTAGTTAAGGAGAACTGCATATGTTTTTAATTGTTCCTATCATTAACAATCCCAACGTCAATTGATGTCTGTATTAAAAAAAACTAAATGGTATAAAGGTATACAAATAATATTCTAAATACAAATATACAAATTAGAATATTTACAATAATTAGTGTTTTAATTGTATTGAATAATAATAAGAACAATAAGAATAACTAAAATGGTTATTACTGCGATGAGGTGGCGACTTGTCCAGGGTGTACCCCGCCTTCCGCCCGATTGTAGCTGAGATAGGCTCCAGCGCCCCCCGTGACCCCGAAAGGAATAAGCGGTAAATGGATGGATGGATGGAAAATGGTTATTAATATCATTTAGTCAAGGAGAACCGCATATGTTTTTAATTGTTCCTATCATTAAAAATCCCAACGTCAATTGATGTCTTTTTTTAAAAAAAAAACTAAATGGTATAAAGGTATAAAGGTATACAAATAATATTCAAAATAAAAATATACAAAATAGAATATTTACAAAATATATTGTTTAATTGTATTTAATAACAAGAAGAATAAAAAATAAGAATAACTAAAATGTTTTTTTAACATTATTTGGTCAAGGAGAACTGCATATCTTTTTAATTGTTCCAATCATTAACAATCCCAACATCAATTTATGTTTGTATTATAAAAAAACTAAATGGTATAATAGTATAAAAGGTATAAAGGTATAAAAATAATATTCAAAATAAAACATACAAAATAGAATATTTACAATAATTATTGTTTTAATTGTATTTAATAAGAAGAAGAATAAGAATAACTAAAATGGTTATTAATATAAATTAGTTAAGGAAAACTGCATATGTTTTTAATTGTTCCTATTATTAACAATCCCAACGTCAATTTATGTCTGTATTAAAAAACTCAATGGTATACTAGTATAAAAGGTATAAAGGTATAAAGATAAAATTAAAAATAAAAATATACAAAATTGAATATTCACAATAATTATTTTTTAAATTGTATTTAATAACAAGAAGAATAGGAATAAGAATAACTAAAATGGTTTTTAATATCATTTAGTCAAGGAGAACTGCATATTTTTTTTAATGGTTCCTATCATTAACAGTCCCAATAAAGGTATAAAGGTATAAAAATAATATTCTAAATACAAATATACAAAATAGAATATTTACAATAATTAGTGTTTTAATTGTATTTAATAATATTAAGAAGAATAAGAATAACAATAACTAAAATGGTTATTAATATAATTTAGTCAAGGAGAACTGCATATGTTTTAATTGTTCCTATCATTAACAGTCCCAACGTCAATTGATGTCCGTATTTAAAAAAAACTAAATGGTATAAAGGTATGAAAATAATAGTCAAAATAAAAAAATACAAAATAAAATATTTACAATAAAAATGTTTTAATTGTATTTAATAACAAGAATAAGAATAAGAATAACTAAAATGGTTATTAATATCATGTAGTTAAGGAGAACTGCATACATGTTTTAATTGTTCCTATCATTAACAATCCCAACATCAATTGGTCTGTATTAAAAAAAACTAAAAATACACAAAACAGAATATTTACAATAATTCTTTTTTAATTGTTTTTAATAATAATAAGAAGAATAAGAATAACTAAAGTGGTTATTAATATCATTTAGTTAAGCAGAACTGCATATTTTTTTAAATGTTCCTATTATTAACAATCCCTATGTAAGACAACACATGTTTTCTCTTTTTTATGCATTCTAATTTGTAATATTTGGCTTAATTGGATTTTACTATTGTGCCCATAAAGCCCTCTAAAAAACATCCAAAAACCGCCAACAATACTTGTCGTGACATGTCATGACTAGTGTTGTCCTGATAATATTTTGGTACCGGTACCAAAATTATGTCGATACTTTGCGGTATTTTTAGGTACTTTTCTAAATAAAGGGGACCACAAAAAATGGCATTATTGGCTTTATTTGAACAAAAAACGTTTTCCAATCATTTCTACAACTCTCATATTTTTTGTGATAGAGTGATTGGAGCACATACTTGTTGGTCACAAAAAACATTCATGAAGTTTTCTTCTTTTATGAATTTATTATGGGTCTACTGAAAATGTGAGCAAATGTGCATGTCTGATCATGGCGGAGCTGCAGTCGAGTTTCTTAACATGGAGATATTCTCACTACTTTTTCTTTTGTCGAGCACAAACAAAAGAACATTTTAGTTAAATGTAAGTCGTGTCTTGGATCAAAGATCCCATCTACTGCCCAAAACAGCAATTCAAATCTGCTGAAACAGCTACAAAAGCAACATGCTTCAACAAAGCTAGTAAAGAGAGACACTTCACCTAAGGATTTTAACGAGGCACTGCTAGCCAGGACAACATTGATAGAGCCAGTGCAGCGTATGTGCTAGAAGATATGCAGGCTATTTCTACAGTGGGGTCACCCGCTTTTAGGCAGCTAATTAGCATGATACTGGCGTCAAACAGACAATGGCACGAAAACATTTTCCAAGTTCCTGGACACAGTGGACAGTGAGCACATAAACATGGAAAGCAAGCTAAAGAAGACACTCCAAACTCTGCCTCTGCTCATCATTCATCATTGAAGGTACACACTCTATGTCAATTCTCTTATATACTCTTTCATTCTACACTTCTGGAGTGTTTGATTATCACATCACTCTAAATCAGTGGTTCTTAACCTTGTTGGAGGTACCGAACCCCACCAGTTTCAGACGCGCATTCACCGAACCCTTTTTTAGTGAAAAATACATTTTTTTTTTTTCAAGACAAAGTTATATGTTTTTGGTAACACTTTAGTATGGGGAACATATTCTAAGTAACAAATACTTAATTTAGAGTTATTTGGACACAAGGGGAACATATTCTAAGTAACAAAGACTTAAGTTTGTCACGATGGGGTCGCGTCTTTATGCGGGGTCGTTCCTTCCAGTTGCAGAACGGACAACTCCGGACAAAGCGTGAAGGTAAGAGTATGATTTAATCTTAAACACTCAAAGAAGCACCAAAAAAAACAGAAAACAAGTCAAAGGAAATATGTATCAATTGCACTCGAAGCTAACGCTTAGCATAGGCTAGGAGACAAGCAAAACTTAGCACTGGAATCATGAACTAACAAATCTTGCATGACAGTAGCGGAAAGCAAACAAAGAAGCCAGGACGAGTGACCGGAAAAGGCAGGCTTAAATAGTGTCTCTGATGAGCAACAGGTGAGCGTCCCAAACGCAAGAGGCAGGTGAAAATCATAAGTAACCATGGTGACTAAACAAACTCAGGAGGTGCAAAAACAGGAACTAAAGGAGTCCAAAACAAACAGAAAACACAAAACGTGATCCGGACCACAGATCATGACAAATTGTTTGTTATTTGGTTAGGGATAGGGTCAGGGTTAGAGGGTTAGGGTTATAATAAGGCCATGCCGAATAAGGCATTAATAAGTATTTAATAATGACTAGTTAAGAGCCAATATGTTACTAATTTGCATGTTAATAAGCAACTAATTAATGGTGAATAAGTTCCCCACACTAAAGTATTACCAGGTTTTTTTACTGGTGCACAAAATGAACCGTGCATGAACATCACCTTGTTCAAACAACAAAACCAACACAGTGCATAAACTCACAACAAACTACACACCTGCAAATCAGTCTGCTGTTGCCGTATCCGTAATACGCCGATAGGGAGAAGTTTGTATTTACACGATGAGTCGGGTGTGTTTTGACCTCCGCCGAACCCCTGAGCCCGATTCACCGAACCCCTAGGGTTCGATCGAACCCAGGTTAAGAACCACTGCTCTAAATGTATAGACTATAATGTTCACAAACATAAAGAGGGATGCTAGTGGGCCAGGCTAATCTTTCCTTTTCTCTAAACTAAAACTGGGGAAATGCATAGAGTGTTCTGGGCTTCAGACATGATTTTATTTCACAATTCCTTGGGGGAAAAAAACGCCTGGTTAGGCTTTGTGTATGTAAAGTTAAAGTTAAAGTACTTCCTTGGTTTACAGCTATGTTGTTATTATGCTGTTTGTTACTTATGTATGTTATGTTGCAGCTATTTAAAATAGTTTTGTCAATTTGTTCTGGCCTGAAATAAATTGGCCCTTTGAAACATATATTTTGTCTTTGTGTGTTGTATGTAGACCACATTGCTTAGCAGAGTTCAGTGATGCAAATGCATGTCAAGTTGATCAAAAGATTGTATTATTCTCCAGTACTGAAATGAAGGCTAAAAGGGCATTAATGGGAGCCTTAAAAAAAAAAGAAGCAACTAAATAGTGACTTTTCACAATAACGCATTACTTTTTGGTGTAAGTAACTGAGTTACTTTTGAAATAAAGTAAGTAGTTACTGGTTTTCAGTAACTAACCCAACACTGCTGAGCAGTGAAAGAATGAAGGCTGAAAAAAGTAACTATTCTTTTTTATTTTTTACCCTGATTATCAAATAAAGGCAATAACTTCTGGGATAAATGGACATTTCCTGACTACTGAAATGTATTCCAAAGACTACAAACTGTGGTGTTGCAGAATTTAAAGGAGCATATAAATTACCTTTGGTCTCTCCCCATCCATACATTTTACAAATGGCACCCTCTGGGATGGAACAGCCATCCACAGGCAGCTGGATGGTGTGCACGTTGTCTGCAGGAAGGGCAGGTCTGCACATAATCCCAAACATATTTATCATAGTGAACACTGAGGATGACTTCAAGTATGTAAGCTGACATCCAAGTACTCACTCGGCAAGCCTAATTAGGGCCAAACTGGAACCGTCGGGGCCACAAATGACTTGCGCTATACGGACTTCCTGTCTTGTTGACCAATCAGACTCTTCGATGTTAGACACTCCCAGCCAAACTCGATACTCACTCAGGTCTGGAACGCTGGCAAACAAGTGAAATAGTCAGCCGGTGATATCAAGACACCAGTTAAAGCAATGTACAATCGGAAGGGGATTCATATGGCCCCGTTTGTCGCGGTTTACCTGACACATGAAACGTAACAAATTTGGGGCATGTGAAAAACCAAAAAACCAGTGAAGTTGGCACATTGTGCAAATGGTAAATGAAAACAGAATACAGTAATTTGCAAATCCTATTCAACTTATATTCAATTGAATAGACTGCAAAGACAAGATATTTAAACGTCTTCTTTTTTTTTGGCAAATAATCATTACCTTAGAATTTAATGGCAGCAACACATTGCAGAAAAATTGTCACAGGGGCATTTTTACCACTGTGTTACATGGCCTTTCCTTTCAACAACACCCAGTTAACGTTTGCGAACTGAGGAGACACATTTTTGAAACTTTTCAGGTGGAATTCTTTCACATTCTTGCTTGATGTACAGCTAAAGTTGTTCAACAGTCTCCGTTGTGGTATTTTAGGCTTCATAATGCGCCACACATTTTCAATGGGAGACAGGTCTGGACTACAGGCAGGCCAGTCTAGTACCCACACTATTTTACTATGAAGCCACGCTGTTGTAACACGTGGCTTGGCATTGTCTTGCTGAAATAAGCAGGGGCGTCCATGAAAACGTTGCTTGGATGGCAGTCTATTTTGCTCCAAAAGCCTTCTCAGCATTAATGGTGCCTTCACATATGTGTAAATTACCCATGCCTTGGGCACTAATACACCCCCATACCATCACACATGCTGGCTTTTCAACGTTGCGCCTATAACAGTCCGGATGGTTCTTTTCCTCTTTGTTCCGGAGGACACGACGTCCACAGTTTCCAAAAGAAATTTGATATATGGATTCATCAGATCACAGAACACTTTTCCACGTTGCATCAGTCCATCTTAGATGAGCTCGGGCCCAGCAAAGCATTTCTGGGTGTTGTTGATAAACGGTTTTCGCCTTGCATAGGATAGTTTTAACTTGCACTTACAGATGTAGCGACCAACTGTAGTTACTGACAGTGGGTTTCAGAAGTGTTCCTGAAACCATGTGGTGATATCCTTTACACACTGATGTCACTTTTTGATGCAGTACCGCCTGATGGAACGAAGGTCACGGGCCCTGCAAATTACGCGCAGTGATTTCTCCAGATTCTCTGAGCCTTTTGAAGATATTACGGGCCGTAGATGGTGAAATCCCTAAATTCATTGCAATAGCTGTGTGGAGGGAAGTGAGTCAGCGCCATCTTGCAGGAGCAAAGGTCAACGTCTCCGGCAGTGGTGTCGAGGGCGGGGCACCATCAGCTGGGGGCGGGGCATGTGCGGGAAGGAGAAACACAGCTGACAGGTGATTGGATGACACAGGTGGTACGTGTTAGTCTAATCATCTGTTGTCTTTAACAGTGAGCGACCGGCGGAGGGGGCGAGAGGAGACTGGAGCAAAGTGACACGCAAAGAAGTGTATGAGAAAAAGCTGCATGACTGAAATAAAAGCTCTGGTAAAACGACACGCCTGGCTCTGGGACGTGGTATCCGTGGAACGGGTAGGGATCGACTTCCACAAGCTGGTTGAGAAATGTTGTTCTTAAACTGTTCAACAATTTGCTCAGGCATTTGTTGACAAAGTGGTGACCTCCGCCCCATCCGTGATTCCCGGGCGCGGCACCGCTGCTGCCCACTGCTCCCGAAGGGGATGGGACACATTTCACCACATCTAGTGTGTGTGTGTGACAATCATTGGTACTTTAATCTTTAATCTTTAATCTTGTTTGTGAATGACTGAGCATTTCATGGAATTTACTTTTATACCCAATCATGGCACCCACCTGTTCCCAATTAGCCTGTTCACCTGTGGGATGTTCCACATAAGTGTTTGATGAGCATTCCTCAACTTTATCAGTATTTATTGCCACCTTTCCCAACTTCTTTGTCACGTGTTGCTGGCATCAAATTCTAAAGTTAATGATTATTTGCAAAAAAAAAAAATGTTTATCAGTTTGAACATCAAATATGTTGTCTTTGTAGCATATTCAACTGAATATGGGTTGAAAATGATTTATATACACTACCGTTCAAAAGTTTGGGGTCACATTGAGATGTCCTTATTTTCAATGAAGATAACTTTAAACTAGTCTTAACTTTAAAGAAATACACTCTATACATTGCTAATGTGGTAAATGACTATTCTAGCTGCAAATGTCTGGTTTTTGGTGCAATATCTACATAGGTGTATAGAGGCCCATTTCCAGCAACTATCACTCCAGTGTTCTAATTGTACAATGTGTTTGCTCATTGGCTCAGAAGGCTAATTGATGATTAGAAAACCCTTGTGCAATCATGTTCACACATCTGAAAACAGTTTAGCTCGTTACAGAAGCTACAAAACAGATTGAGTTTCTGGAGCATCACATTTGTGGGGTCAATTAAACGCTCAAAATGGCCAGAAAAAGAGAACTTTCATCTGAAACTCGACAGTCTATTCTTGTTCTTAGAAATGAAGGCTATTCCACAAAATTGTTTGGGTGACCCCAAACTTTTGAACGGTAGTGTGTGTATTCCGTTTATATTTACATCTAACACAATTTCCCAACTCATATGGAAACGGGGTTTGTATATTGTGTTTTGTGGCATTTCCAACTTTGACCACGGCATCAGTTGCTATGTAGACTGGCGCTTTCCATTATTTTCAGCAGACTGCATAGCAAAATGATTAACCCCCCACTCCCCTCTTCCTCACACACGATATCCACCCAGGAATGGGGGCCGAATGAATCCCTTTCCGACTGTCACAAAAAGGTAAAGAGGTCCCACCATGAGGAAAAACACTGCCTGTCAGTGAGTACCCACTCTTCTCGTATTAGTGACCCCCCACACCAGTGCGTCCACCTGCAAAGAACACATTGGAGTAGCCATCGATGCATGAATGATTGCCTGTGATATTTTCAGTGGCAGCACAACATAGAACAAGAATTACATAATCAAATAACCAGCCTGTCTACTTCAGTAGAAGCGGAGACCGTGCAGAATACTAAACACGTTCCCATACCCTTTTTGTATGCTGACCATCCAGCTGCCGTCAGATACGCTCACCGGACCCCCGCCAATAATTCTGGTGGCCTTATGGACAAAACAACCCACAGAGGACAGCTCACCTAGAAAAGCACAAGCACACACCCGCTTTAATTTCATTGGATTTACCCGACATGTGAAAAGAGGTATTCATCTTCTATATTGGTGTCTAAAGTCTGGCCCGTGGGTCATTCGTGACCAGCAGCTATTATTGCCGTAAACGTAAACCTTTTACCTGATGACATTCTAGGGCAGACCTGGGCAAATTAAGTTGAGCTTTTCAATCTGGCCCGCCGGACATTCCCAAAAAATGGTTTTACATCTTTAAGAAGGAAAGTGTAGCTGCCATTATGATGTGCAGTGATGTTTTCTAATGACCGTAAGTGACTATAAGTCAGTTTTTTTCATAGTTTGGCCGGGGGTGCGACTTATACTCAGGAGCGACTTATGTGTGAAATTATTAACACATTACCGTAAAATATCAAATAATATTATTTAGCTCATTCACGTAAGAGACTAGACGTATAAGATTTCATGGGATTTAGCGATTAGGAGTGACAGATTGTTTGGTAAACCCCGTTTCCATATGAGTTGGGATATTGTGTTGGATGTAAATATAAACGGAATACAATGATTTGCAAATCATTGTATTCCGTTTATATTTACATCTAACACAATTCCCCAACTCAAATGGAAACAGGTTTTGTATATGTTATAGTTATTTGAATGACTCTTACCATAATATGTTACGTTAAAGGCCTACTGAAATCCACTACTAGCGACCACGCAGTCTGATAGTTTATATATCAATGATGAAATCTTAACATTGCAACACATGCCAATACGGCCGGTTTAACTTATAAAGTGCAATTTTAAATTTCCCGCTAAACTTCCGGTTGAAAACGTCTATGTATGATGACGTATGCGCGTGACGTCAATCGTTGAAACGGAAGTATTCGGACACCATTGAATCCAATACAAAAAGCTCTGTTTTCATCTCAAAATTCCACAGTATTCTGGACATCTGTGTTGGTGAATCTTTTGCAATTTGTTTAATGAACAATGAAGACTGCAAAGAAGAAAGCTGTAGGTGGGATCGGTGTATTAGCAGCTGGCTGCAGCAACACAACCAGGAGGACTATGACTTGGATAGCAGACGCGCTAGCTAGCCGCTGACCGCATCTATGATCAGATGAAGTCCTTCGTCGCTCCGTCGATCGCTGGAACGCAGGTGAGCACGGGTGTTGATGAGCAGATGAGGGCTGGCTGGCGTAGGTGGATAGCTAATGTTTTTAGCATAGCTCTGTGAGGTCCCGTTGCTAAGTTAGCTTCAATGGCATCGTTAGCAACAGCATTGTTAAGCTTCGCCAGGCTGGAAAGCATTAACCGTGTAGTTACATGTCCATGGTTTAATAGTTTTGTTGATTTTCTGTCTATCCTTCCAGTCAGGGGTTTATTTCTTTTGTTTCTATCTGCAGTTAAGCCCGATGCTATCACGTTAGCTCCGTAGCTAAAGTGCTTCCCCGATGTATTGTCGTGGAGATAAAAGTCACTGTGAATGTCCATTTAGCGTTCTCGACTCTCATTTTCAAGAGGATATAGTATCCGAGGTGGTTTAAAATACAAATCCGTGATCCACAATAGAAAAAGGAGAAAGTGTGGAATCCAATGAGCCCTTGTACCTAAGTTACAGTCAGAACAAAAATAGATACGTCCTGCACTGCACTCTAGTCCTGCACTCTCACGTTCCTCATCCACGAATCTTTCATCCTGGCTGAAATTAATGGGGTAATCGTCGCTTTCTCGGTCCGAATCGCTCTCGCTGCTGGTGTAAACAATGGGGAAATGTGAGGAGCCTTTCAACCTGTGACGTCACGCTACTTCCGGTACAGGCAAGGCTTTTTTTTATCAGCGACCAAAAGTTGCAACTTTATCGTCGATGTTCTCTACTAAATCCTTTCAGCAAAAATATGGCAATATCGCGAAATGATCAAGTATGACACATAGAATGGATCTGCTATCCCCGTTTAAATGAAAAACAATTATTTCAGTAGGCCTCTAATAATGACTAGTTAAGAGCCAATATGTTACTAATTTGCATGTTAATAAGCAACTAATTAATGGTGAATATGTTCCCCGTACTAAAGTGTTACCATGTCTTTTTATGCATGAACATCACCCTGTTCAAATAACAAAACCAACACAGTGCATAAACTCACAACAAATTACACACCTCACCGAACCCCTAGGGTTCGATCCAACCCAGGTTAAGAACCACTGTTCTATTGTCATGACAGGTTTGGACTGTACTTCTTGTCCAACGCTCTAAGTTGGGTTTCCAATTCCTGTTTGCCGTCACTATTCCCCAGTGCGTCGTCTGGACAGGGGATGTAACTAAAACGTGCATGCAGTTTCCCCATGCTTCACGTGCACTCCCCTGCTGCACTATGTATTTGTTTTTACAAGATACATTTTGACCTGCACTACGCCTGACATCTCTGCATCCGGGGGTCCAGACAAACCCAGACCGTAACATGTATGTGCTTGGCCCTTAAAGGCCTACTGAAATGATTTTTTTTTATTTAAACGGGGATAGCAGATCTATTCTATGTGTCATACTTGATCATTTCGCGATATTGCCATATTTTTGCTGAAAGGATTTAGTATAGAACAACGACGATAAAGATTGCAACTTTTGGTATCTGATAAAAAAAAGGCTTGCCCCTACCGGAAGTAGCGTGACGTAGTCAGTTGAACATATACGCAAAGTTCCCTATTGTTTACAATGATGGCCGCATGAAGTGAGAGAGATTCGGACCGAGAAAGCGACAATTTCCCCATTAATTTGAGCGAGGATGAAAGATTTGTGGATGAGTAAAGTGCAAGTGAAGGACTAGTGGGGAGTTGAAGCTATTCAGATAGGGAAGATGCTGTGAGAGCCGGGGGTGACCTGATATTCAGCTGGGAATGACTACAACAGTAAATAAACACAAGACATATATATACTCTATTAGCCACAACACAACCAGGCTTATATTTAATATGCCACAAATTAATCCTGCATAAAAACACCTGCGTGTTTGTTACGCTAGCTCCTAGCTCCTCTGCTAGCTCCTAGCTCCATAGAACACGCCAATACAATTCAAACACCTGATCAACACACACAATCACTCAGCCCAAAAGACCGTTTACCTAACCCAAGGTTCATAAAGCTTATATATTTTTAAAAAGTTACGTACGTGACGCGCACATACGGTCAAGCTATCAAATGTTTAGCAGCCAAGGCTGCATACTCACGGTACCTGATATTCAGCTGGGAATGACTACAACAGTAAATAAACTCAGTGTGTCTTGCCTCTGGTGAGGGCGGTCGCATCTTTCTCCGCTCCCTCCTTCCCTGCTTGCTCTCTTTGTTTTTTGTCTTGTCTGAACTATTTTGAAGCCTCTTTTCTTGAGCTGTCCTCAAATCTAAACATCAAAATGAATTTGATCAACTGGACTCTCGACGCAATTGACACAGTCTTTTCGACAAGGAAAAGAGGCTCGGGGGAGCCTGGCTGCCCTGATGGAACCATTGCTGCGGGGTACGTGAGAGATTCCTGGAATACTTGGAGAATCATGTGCCTCTCAGTCCTTTCCATCGAGGACGTGGAAGACATCTACCTATTTGGAGCTGTGATCGCAGGGCATTTGCTGATTGGGCTGGGCATTGCTCTGGTGTATCGTCAAATTCGGAAGACGATGGCAGCCACTCAAGGGGCCAACAGGCTGTTCAACGCAATGGAAGGATTGGGTCGTGCTGTGGGATCACAGACTGGAGCGATTGCTGATTTGAATCGCAAGGTAGATTCCATCTTGATGATGTTACAGCAAGAATAAATTGGAATTGTCAGAGCCAGCATACAGAGCAGGAATGTCATTGTTTTGACTGCTCGAAGAAAAAACAACATCTTAATCTACGATTTGACTCCCTCGAATGGCCTTGAGGAACAGGCTGTTTGAAAACACTCCCCCGAGGACTCCTCAAAGATGGACGCTTTTGACCTTTCCCTTTTTTTCAAAAGCACCTGGGTCGGACTCTTGAACTCTTGAACTCTTGGGGCCGGCCTCGGCCCATAAAGACAATCCAACATCTCACCCAAGTTAATTGGGCATACATGCACGCACATACCCCTCCCCAAATCAACGCCTTCACCACTGCTTTATTCCTCCGGGTTGTGGGGGCTGAGCAGCGCTCAACAGCAGCTGCTGGCCTCCAAGGTCCTGTTGGATGACTCTGTTGCGAGTTGTTGTGATTAAATGTACCTTGTTTATGTGTGCCATGCTATGTGAGGTTTTTTTCCTCGGACTCAGTCTGGACCATTCCTGAGGGTCCAGCCTCAGACTGATATTTTTTTTTACTTCCCCCCTCCCCCAATGTCACCTTTTTCCCACCTTTTTAAGGAGCGCCTAAGTGAGGCTGATCCGTTGGCGGTCCCGTCTTGTCTCCCTGTAACGTATGTCTGCTCTTAGCGGGATTGTGCCGAAAATGTAATTTCAGTTCTTATGTGTCTTGTACATGTAAGAATGGACAATAAAGCTGATTGATTGATTGATTGATAAACACAAGACATATATATACTCTATTAGCCACAACACAACCAGGCTTATATTTAATATGCCACAAATTAATCCTGCATAAAAACACCTGCGTGTTTGTTATGCTAGCTCCTAGCTCCTATGCTAGCTCCTAGCTCCATAGAACACGCCAATACAATTCAAACACCTGATCAACACACACAATCACTCAGCCCAAAAGACCGTTCACCTAACCCAAGGTTCATAAAGCTTATATATTTTAAAAAAGTTACGTACATACGCAAAAAAAAGTTGCGCACATACGGTCAAGCGATCAAATGTTTAGAAGCCAAAGCTGCATACTCACAGTAGCACGTCTGCGTCTTTGTCATCCAAATCAGAGTAATCCTGGTAAGAGTCTGTGTTGTCCCAGTTCTCTACAGGCGTCTGTGTATCGAAGTCAAAAGTCCTCCTGGTTAGAGTCTCTGTTATCCGAGTTCTTCCATCTTGACTACATCTTTCGGGAATGTAAACAAAGAAGCGCCGGCTGTGTACTGTTGTTGCTGACTACGTTCGAAAAATACGTCCATTTCGCACCGACAACTTTCTTCTTTGCTTGCTCAGCTTCCTTCTCCATAATGCAATGAACATGATTGCAACAGATTCACGAACACAGATGTCCAGAATACTGTGGAATTATGAAATGAAAACAGAGCTTTTTCGTATTGGCTTCAATGTGGAAGGCATACCCGTGTTCGCCGGGCCACGTCACGCGCATACGTCATCCTCAGAGGCGTTTCGAACCGGAAGTTTAGCGGCAAATTTAAAATGTCACTTTATAAGTTAACCCGGCCGTATTGGCATGTGTTATAATGTTAAGATTTCATCATTGATATATAAACTATCAGACTGCGTGGTCGGTAGTAGTGGCTTTCAGTAGGCCTTTAATGCAGACTGTTTTAAAGTCATTGATGGATTCCGTGTGTGTGTGTGTGTGTGTGTGTGTTTTATTTCCAACTGAGCCATGAAGGGGTTAAGGTAATGATCCACTATGAAAATCATTGAACACAAAACATAACCAGTTATGTTAACAAGGTCATTATTTAAGGCAATTATTGAGTGCCTTTACAGATCCCATTAATGGAAAATGAAGTCATATTTCAGAGCCACTAATGGTCCATCTCTCCTTTAGGAGGGGTTATGTTCACAAAGGCAGGTTGACAGACGCACAATGTTCTCAGGACACGACTGTTTGCTCAAAGGACGTTCCACATGGCAACACATTAAAAGCATTAGTGCTTGTCTCGGATTCTATTAAATCCAAATCAGGAGCAGGGCCATTTGTAAGCGAAAGGCAGACTGATGAGCTGCCTGAGACACTTACCCACTGGAATGACGCTCTGGGAAGCATTACCTGCACAAAAGGAGAGGAGACAAACAGGGGGGGGGGGGGGGGTCAGGCAGTATTAACAGATAGAAATAAGAGAGGAAGACCCCACACTAGAAAAGGGTAATATACTGTGGGTTAAAGGCCACGGCCACCAGTGACCTTCAATTTGTCATGCCCCATTAGTCTGGAGTCGCGTACAACTTACAGAACCATACCTCTTAAGTGGTACAATTTGGAGTGCGACCGCTGTTTTCTGGGGAAAAGGGGCCTCAAAACTATACATTACACATGCAGGATACTTAAAATCCTACTTAAAACACTCCCATTGGGAAAGTTAGCAAACAAATGAGTTTATTTAAAAACAAATCAGTCACTGAAAATACAATTCAACACAAAGTTGGCTTTTTGTCTGTGGTTTTGCCTTTAAAAGTTTTTAAACCGGGTAACACATGGCACACTGACAAAGCTTAACCTACTGTTACTATAACAATCTACAAGGTTATTAAATTACGGAATGGATGAAGTAAAGAAGTTGAACAATGTACTGATATGATCTAATTTAAGAGGTTGTTCAAAATAATAGTGCTTACAAAGTGCAAAGAAGAAGAATTATGAGAAATGCTTTCAACCTTATTGAAAATAAGATATTCTTCATCTCAGTATATTAATAATGACTGAATTAATGAATTACATATTACAAAACTGTTGTATATACACTACCGTTCAAAAGTTTGGGGTCACATTGAAATGTCCTTATTTTTGAAGGAAAAGCACTGTACTTTTCAATGAAGATAACTTTAAACTAGTCTTAACTTTAAAGAAATACACTCTATACATTGCTAATGTGGTAAATGACTATTCTAGCTGCAAATGTCTGGTTTTTGGTGCAATATCTACATAGGTGTATAGAGGCCCATTTCCAGCAACTATCACTCCAGTGTTCTAATGTTACAATGTGTTTGCTCATTGGCTCAGAAGGCTAATTGATGATTAGAAAACCCTTGTGCAATCATGTTCACACATCTGAAAACAGTTTAGCTCGTTACAGAAGCTACATAACTGACCTTCCTTTGAGCAGATTGAGTTTCTGGAGCATCACATTTGTGGGGTCAATTAAACGCTCAAAATGGCCAGAAAAAGAGAACTTTCATCTGAAACTCGACAGTCTATTCTTGTTCTTAGAAATGAAGGCTATTCCACAAAATTGTTTGTGTGACCCCAAACTTTTGAACGGTAGTGTACTAATTCACAGATGTTATTGTATCATATAAATAGTTCAGTAAATTATTCTATATATTTGTAAACGCTCTGAAGTGGGAAATGGGTAGGATTTAATAAACGTTGCTTCTTCCTACTCCTTTTCGGACATGATGTGAAGTGAAATGATATGAATCTGTGTGATGTATTATACTGTAAGTGTATTCATTTTCCAAATAAACTAAAGAAAGAAAGAAAGAGTATAGTTGGCTTCTCTTTCTTCCCCTCCATTTATCTGCATTATTTTGTATCTCTAGTTATCATTACATATATATTATTATTGTTGCATTTGAACAATTGTATTGTTGATAATATAGGTAATTATTGTTAATATGCATTATCAATAGCGATATTTCTATTGCTCCATTTGTAGTGTAAAAATGTTCATTGTCATTTCTGTATTATTATTTATTTCACTAACTGCTTCTTTGCCATCACTTTTACCATCATATTTGTACATATCCTATTTGCTGATGTTGTTCTGTTGTTGTAATTATTGTTGTTGTTGTTGTTATTGTTGTGTTTGCTGTTGTTGTTGTCTCTCTGTCTTATCCCCCTCTCGTCCCCACAATTTCCCCCTCTGTCTTCCTTTTTTCCCTCCTTCTATCCCCTCCTGCTCCGGCCCGGCTGCACCAAATAAGAATATAAATCCATTTAATAAAGTCAAACACAAATAAGCCGATACGGGCATCTACATCAACAATATGATTTCCCTGAAAAGCTGGACAGGACAAAAAATAAAAAATTAAAATTATAATGTTTTTTTTTTTTTTTTTGTGAATGGGTCTTGAAAAACAGGTGTTGTCTTTTATTCAGGGGTGTCTTTATTTAGGTCAATATTCCATTATTAAGTGGAAAACTGGTTTGAAATCAGACCTATGTCGGTTTTCATTCGCCATCTTAACATAAGTATACCCCACACCACGCCTTCACCATCGCTTCATTCCCCTTAGGGGCGATGGACGGCTGAGTAGCGCTTATGGGGACGGCGTGGCGAAGTTGGTAGAGTGGCCGTGCCAGCAATCGGAGGGTTGCTGGTTACTGGGGTTCAATCCCCACCTTCTACCATCCTAGTCACGTCCGTTGTGTCCTTGGGCAAGACACTTCACCCTTGCTCCTGATGGCTGCTGGTTAGCGCCTTGCATGGCAGCTCCCGCCATCAGTGTGTGAATGTGTGTGTGAATGGGTGAATGTGGAAATACTGTCAAAGCGCTTTGAGTACCTTGAAGGTAGAAAAGCGCTATACAAGTATAACCCATTTATCATTTATCATTATTATTATACAGCAGCAGCCGGCCTCCGTAGCTCCCACTCCCTCCCCTCTGTTGCAAGTCGTGTTGATTCTATGTAACATGTATGTAACATCTATGTAATGTTTGTCTGATCTTGAATGGGATTGTGCTGAAAATCTTAATTTCCCCTCGGGGATTAATAAAGTACTTCTGATTGTGATTCTGTATGATTCCTGACAGCAAAAGTCTATCTCGGTTTTCACACACTGTCACGGTTTTGGTACTGTTAAACAAACGTTTGTACCGTATTTTTCGGATTATAAATCGCAGTTTTTTTCATAGTTTTCTCAGGAGCGACTTATGTGTGAAATTATTAACACATTATCGTAAAATATCAAATAATATTATTTAGCTCAGGGGTCACCAACCTTTTTGAAACCAAGGGCTACTTCTTGGGTACTGATTAATGCGAAGGGCTACCAGTTTGATACACACTTAAATAAATTGCCAGAAATAGCCAATTTGCTCAATTTAGCTTTTACATATTCAAACTAATCTATAAAACCACTATCGATGTGCAAAATCGTTATTTTCAAATTAAAATGATTTATAACTTCTTACCCACAGGGAAAATGTTAAAATTATGGAATATGACAGAGTCAGATGATTGCCGATTTTGTTGTCAGGAGCCTGAATCCACCCTGCATTTGTTTTGGTATTGTCATATTGTGTCTTTGTTTTGGGTGGAAGTTGAAAAAATGTGTTTAAGGATTGGTTTGTTTATGAAGCTTAATGTGGTTTCTGTTATTTTAGGAGAGTTCATTGACAATCATGATTTAGTCAATTTAATTATAGTACTCGGTAAAATGTTTATTTTTAAGGCCAAAAACAGATATTCACTTAGTATTACTTTCTTTAAAACATTTATTCAGTATTTTCTAACTTTAGAAAGTTACATGGTTGAAAACGATAATGATGCCAAAAAACATTAAAAAAAAGATGAGAAGTCCTCAAAGGCTTATTTTGAAAGTATAATTATGTTTATAGATTATATGATATCTGTTGTTGTGTTCCCTAATTTGAGTGACCTGGACATAATCTGGACTGTACATACATGCTTATTTTGAAAATGTAATTTTGTTTATAAATTATATGCAATCTGTTGTGTTCCCTAATTTTTTTCTGCGTACATGAATGAAGGTGTGTGTTGCTGAGTCCGACTTGGACATTATCTGGACTGGGCCTGGTTTAAAAAACCCTTTAAACAAATCTAATTTCATTGACAACCTGGTCTGTTGAAGATAAGGCCCTTTTTTAAAAAATAAAATAAAATTATATAAATAAATAAAAAACATTTTCTTGGATAAAAAAGAAAGTAAAACAATATAAAAATAATTACATAAAAAATAGTAATTAATGAAAATGTTAGTGGACCAGCAGCCTATACAATCATGTGTGCTTCAGGGACTGTGTCCCTTGCAGATGTATTGTCTATGTTGTGTTCAGGGACTGTGTCCCTTGCAGATGTGTTGTCTATGTTGTGGGAACCAGAATATTGGTAGCAGAAAGAAATAACCCCTTTTGTGTGAGTGGGTGTGGATGAGTGTGCATGGGGGAGGTTGTTTGGGTTGATGCACTGATTGAAAGTGTATCTTGTGTTTTTTCTATGTAGATTTATTAAAAAAAATTAAAAAAATTTTTTTTTTTTTTTTTTTTTTTTTAGAACAGGCCCGCGGGCGACTCATCTGGTCCTTACGGGCGACCTGGTGCCCGCGGGCACCGCGTTAGTGACCCCTGATTTAGCTCATTCACGTAAGAGACTAGACATATAGATTTCATGGGATTTAGCGATTAGGAGTGACAGATTGTTTGGTAAACGTATAGCATGTTCTATATGTTATAGTTATTTGAATGACTCTTACCTTAATATGTTACGTTAACATACCAGGCACGTTCTCAGTTGGTTATTTATGCCTCATATAACGTACACTTATTCAGCCTGTTGTTCACTATTCTTTATTTATTTTAAATTGCCTTTCAAATGTCTATTCTTGGTGTTGGGGTTTTATCAGATACATTACCCCCAAAATTGCGACTTATACTCCAGTGCGACTTATATATGTTTTTTTCCTTCTTTATTATGCATTTTCGGCCGGTGCGACTTATACTCCGGTGCGACTTAAACTCCGAAAAATACGGTAACTCCGTCTTTGTGCTTTATTTATTGAGTTCCACTACAAAATAACCACAGAGCCAAATAAGTTGTAGCATAGTCCAATCAAATTCAACAAAAACCTTAGAGACCGTGTTTACAGAGTGTCACTGAACGCAACACAATTCTTTGTAACAGTCAGTGGTAATATTGCACTTGGACGCTGTCCTCCGAATTTTGTCGCAAAACTAATCTTGCACTCTTTGAATGATTGATTCATTGAAACGTTTATTAGTAGATTGCACAGTATAGTACATATTCCGTACAATTGACCACTAAATGGTAACACCCGAATAAGTTATTCAACTTGTTTAAGTCGGGGTCAATTCATGGTAATCTCTCACCATGATGGCAGAGGTGGAATTTGCTTGTGCAATAAAAGGTAAAAGTGAGGTTAAATGTTCATGTATCCAATTAATTACACACTTATACTGTATGCATTTTGTATGCATTGGTAAACAATAAGTATTCTCCATTCAAAAAATGTTGTGTGTCTAAAATGGATTGATTGGCTTTACATTAGGGCTACAACAGTTAATCGGTTAAATCAATTAAGTCAGTTTGACAAAAGCTTTGATTTACATTACGTTTAATGAAAGCAACTAATTTAATAAAATCCAAGGCGTGTGGAGTGACCGGAACTTAAAAAACTTGGACGTAGTTTCTGCACGTCCGCTGCAATATAACCAGAGGTGGGTAGTAACGTGCTACATTTACTCCGTTACATCTACTTGAGTAACTTTTGGGATAAATTGTACTTCTAAGAGTATTTTTAATGCAACATACTTTTACTTTTACTTGAGTATATTTATAGAGAAGAAATGCTACTTTTACTCCGCTCCATTTATCTACATTCAGCTCGCTACTCGCTACTGATTTTTATCCATCTGTTAATGGACGCTTTGTTTGTTTTGGTTTGTCAGACAGACCTTCAAAGTAGGATCTATCACATGACTGCGTTTCACCAATCAAATACAGTCACTGGTGACGTTTGACTCCGTTTCACCAATCAAACAGCCAGGCGGTCACATGATTAACAAGCTTAAGCTTACATGAACTCAACGTAAAATTTGAGGAAGCACATCTCGGTAAGCAACGTTAGTAGATATACTGGCTGTCACCGTAGGCTGATGTTAGCTTCCCTGCTATGAATCACTGTCAAATGTACATCGTGTGGGGACATTTATTAGCGCACTGCAGCCTCATAGACACACACACACACACACACACACACACACACACACACACACACACACACACACACACATGCATAGAAACACCAATCAGTGTGTTCCCAGGTGCAGCCCACACCTATCAGTTTATGGTTTGCGTAAAGGCTAACTTGTTATTTTCCTTTGTAATCTCTGCCTACTGAGCCTATGGTGCTTTCAAGTTATTGTGGCTCAATTTGCCTTAATTTTTTTTATGTTAATGCATTATTATTTAAAAAATATTATTGTTTTAGTTGCTTAAGAGATATTCCTGGCTCTTAATTTGCTCATTGCTATTTTTTTGTTTTTGTGCATTATTTGTTGCCGTCATCATTAAACGAACAGGTTACTCATCAGTTACTCAGTATTTGAGTAGTTTTTTCACAACATACTTTTTACTTTTACTCAAGTAAATATTTTGGTGACTACTCCTTACTTTTACGTGAGTAATACATCTCTAAAGTAACAGTACTCTTACTTGAGTACAATTTCTGGCTACTCTACCCACCTCTGAATATAACGCACATGAGAGCGATGGTGTGTGAGTGCTGTGATCTGTATAGCGACGAACAGTGGACGTTTTTTTTTTATTTTTATTAATGCACTCATGTTAAAAATTATATTTCAATGCTGATGATGAAAAAAAAGAATGAAAGTTATGGCAAGCACAAAAATAGTTTATCATAACAATTTTCCCTAAAATAGGCATTGATGCTATAAAATGTGTTTAATCTGATTACTCAATTAATCAAACATAGCTGAAGCTGCATAATTAGTGCCGCCTCAGGCTAAATTGGGGCCCCTAATCAGAATTGTATTCTTATCCATTACAACATGTAATTTCGGCTGAGCAAAACAAGTATTAATGTTGGGCACCGTGAGAGATGCGTATGTTTTGTACTTTTTGGGACCACCCTAATTTTGATAGATTCCACCACCAAGAGTGCAAATGACATCTCAATGTTTTTGGATATTTTTAACGTGCTTAAGGCCGATGACAAAGGAGTCACGGACCACAGATGGCCACAGTGCTGCACTTTGGGCAACCCAGCTGTAGAAGATAACTGTTAATGGCCACTATAGTCTTAGTAGCGTAGTGTATTTGTTCATCCTGTGGTCACATATGGGACGCGGGGTTGTCTTACGTCAGCACCAGAAGTCGTAAAATCAGCTGTTCACCTGCCGGGTTTTTTCGGGGATGAACAGGGAAGTCCTTCTTTAGCTGCCGTCTTGTTTCATCATATATTGCTGCCTATGTTTACTTTTGAAATCAACAAAAAATCCTGACTTTGGAGCAATGTTCACAGACTCTAGTATTTGGCTCTCTATTAGATGCAATGGTTTTCCGTATTGGGACCATGATTTATGTCCTAACTTTGTTCACCGGTCCTCATATGGAAGCTACTTTTCCTTGTTGATGTCTCATATGCCGCAGCCTTAATTTACAATGTTTTTAAAGAGAAAAATGTTTTAGATTTTAATGTGATTTGTTTATCCTTGGACTCTTTGGAACGGATTAATAATAATAATAATACATTTGATTTATAAGGCGCCTTTCTGGGCACTCAAGGACACCGTACAAAATCACAACAATAAAATCAAATTGGATAAAAAACAACAACAACAACAACAACAACAAAGATAGAGAAGAAAAGATGATTAAAATGAATAGGCAGTCAGGAATAGGTGTGTTTTGAGTCTTGATTTGAAGAGGGATATTGAATCTAAGTTACGAAGGTCTTTGGAACGGATTAATAACCGAACCCAAGGTACCACTGTATGTTAAAAAAATTAAA
>NC_084754.1:41147580-41237580 GCF_033978785.1 Entelurus aequoreus
CCTAAATTCCTTGCAATAGCTGGTTGAGAAATGTTGTTTTTAAACTGTTGGACGATTTGCTCAGGCATTTGTTGACAAAGTGGTGACCCTCGCCCCATCCTTGTTTGTGAAATACTGAGCATTTCATGGAATCTACTTTTATACCCAATCATGGCACCCACCTGTTCCCAATTAGCCTGTTCCCCTGTGGGATGTTCCAAATAAGTGTTTGATGAGCATTCCTCGACGTTCTCAGTCTTTTTTGCCCCTCGTGCCAGCTTTTTTGAAACATGTTGCGGGCATCAAATTCCAAATGAGCTAATATTTGCAAAGAATAACAACGTTTACCAGTTCCAACGTTAAGTATCTTGTCTTTGCAGTCTATTCAATTGAATATAAGTTGAAAAGGATTTGCAAATCATTGTATTCTCTTTTTATTTACCATTTACACAACGTGACAACTTCACTGCTTTTGGGTTTTGTATTTATTCAACTGCCAGCAAGAAGACTTTAATAGTACAAATTAATTAAAAAAAACTATTAAATTGTGATATATTGTATGTCATGTATGAATAATGATGTAATAAAATTAAACAGTAAAATATATTTTGAGTGAAACCGGAGTTGAATTAAAGATAAACGGATAATTGCCATTCTAGGTGTAACTAATATGAAGGCTTAGCATAGCGTAAACATGGAAGCGCACAACTTTGTGAAGAAACCACATACCAGAGTCTATAGCAGGGGTCACCAACGCGGTGCCCGCGGGCACCAGGTAGCCCGTAAGGACCAGATGAGTAGCCCGCTGGCCTGTTCTAAAAATAGCTCAAATAGCAGCACTTACCAGTGAGCTGCCTCTATTTTTTTAAATTGTATTTATTTACTAGCAAGCTGGTCTCGCTTTGCCCGACATTTTTAATTCTAAGAGAGACAAAACTCAAATAAAATTTGAAAATCCAAGAAAATATTTTATAGACTTGGTCTTCACTTGTTTAAATAAATTCATTATTTTTTTACTTTGCTTCTTATAACTTTCAGAAAGACAATTTTAGAGAAAAAATACAACCTTAAAAATGATTTTAGGATTTTTAAACACATATACCTTTTTACCTTTTAAATTCCTTCCTCTTCTTTCCTGACAATTTAAACCAATGTTCAAGTAAATTTATTTTTTATTGTAAAGAATAATAAATACATTTTAATATAATTCTTCATTTTAGCTTCTGTTTTTTCGACGAAGAATATATGTGAAATGTTTCTTCAAACTTTTTATGATTAAAATTCAAAAAAAAAATTCTGTCAAATCTAGAAAATCTGTAGAATCAAATTTAAATCTTATTTCAAAGTCTTTTGAATTTCTTTGAAAAATTTTTGTTCTGGAAAATCTAGAAGAAATAATGACTTGTCTTTGTTAGAAATATAGCTTGGTCCAATTGGTTATATATTCTAACAAAGTGCAGATTGGATTTTAACCTATTTAAAACATGTCATCAAAATTCTAAAATTAATCTTAATCAGGAAAAATTACTAATGATGTTCCATAAATTATTTTTTTGAATTTTTTCAAAAAGATTCGAATTAGCTAGTTTTTCTCTTCTTTTTTTCGGTTGACTTTTGAATTTGAAAGAGTCGAAATTGAAGATAGACTATGTTTCAAAATGTAATTGTCATTTTTTTTTGTGTTTTCTCCTCTTTTAAACCATTCAATTAAGTGTAAATATCATTAATTATTAATAATAACATAGAGTTAAAGGTAAATTGAGCAAATTGGCTATTTCTGGCAATTTATTGAAGTGTGTATCAAACTGGTAGCCCTTCGCATTAATCACTACCCAAGAAGTAGCTCTTGCTTTCAAAAAGGTTGGTGACCCCTGGTCTATAGCAACTCGTTGACAACATACAGTGGAACAAAATAAATGGTAAAATCATCAGTTTTCCCACTAATTAAGCGCCTGTTTACCAGCCTCGGTGGGTGCTGCTGTTTAGGTTAGCTACTTAGTTCAATTAGGCTCATGTTTAATATTTTATTGAACAATAGATGTCATGACTTGAGGTATTGACAGTTTAATATTCCAAATGTCCGACCCTGGACGCTTGTGTCTATTTCAAACAAGGATGGATTGGGCTCACCTGTTGCTGCGTTCCCTCCATGGAGCACAGGGCAGGTTTGATCTCGTCCTGGATTGCTCTCCTCGGTATTTTTCCCCGAAGCCTTCGTAACAATCTGAATTTAAGAAAAATGAAGGACAAAATTTATGACATATGTTGTAGAATCTTTAAACAAACCTTTATAAATAAGCGATTCAATTAAATAGCTCTTGTAGAGCATTTCATTGGATTTCAACGGATAATGAGATCTGTTGAAAACCTTACGGTATTTTCATTGGAACTCACGAGGAAATTACGTAACCAAAAACCAGTGAAGTTGGCACGTTGTGTAAATGGTAAATAAAAACAGAGTACAATGATTTGCAAATCCTTTTCAACTCATATTCAATTGAATAGACTGCAAAGACAAGATATTTCATGTTTGAACTGAGAAACTTCTTTTTGTTTTGCAAATAATCATTAACTTAGAATTCAATGGCAGCAACACGTTGCAAAAAAGTTTTCACAGGGCCATTCTTACCACTGTGTTACATGGCCTTTCCTTGTAACAACACTCAGTAAACGTTTAGGAACTGAGGAGATCAATTTTTTTAAGCTTTTCAGGTGGAATTATTTCCCATTTTTGCTTGACGTACAGCTTAAGTTGTTCAAAAAACTGGGTTCTCCATTGTGGTATTTTACGTTTCGTTGTGCGCCAGATATTTTCAATGGGAAATAAGTCTGGACTACAGGCAGGCCAGTCTAGTAACCGCACTCTTTTACTAAGTAGCCATTCTGTTGTAACACACGGCTTGGCATTGTCTTGCTGAAATAAGCAGGGGCGTCCATGATAACGTTGCTTGGATGGCAACATATGTTGCTCCAAAAGCTGTATGTACCTTTCAGCATTAATGGTGCCTTCATAGATGTGTAAGTTAACCATGCCTTGGCCACTAATACACCCCCATACCATCACACATGCTGGCTTTTCAACTTTGCGCCTATAACGGTTCGCATGGTTCTTTTCCTCTTTGGTCCGGACGACACGACGTCCACAGTTTCCAAAAACAATTTGAAATGTGGACTCGTCAGACCACAGAACACTTTTCCACTTTGCATCAGTCCATCTTAGATTAGCTCGGGCCCAGTGAAGCCAGCTGCATTTCTGGGTGTTGTTGATCAATGGCTTTGGCTTTGCATAGTAGAGTTTTAACTTGCACTTACAGATGTAGCGACAAACTGTAGTTACTGACAGTGGTTTTCTGAAGTGTTCCTGAGCCCATGTGGTGATACTCTTTACACACTGATGTTGCGATTTGATGCAGTACCGCCTGAGGGATCGAAGGTCCGTAATATCATGGCTCAGGTGCAGTGATTTCTCTAGATTCTCTGAAACTTTGGATGATAATACGGACCGTAGATGGTGAAATTGTCACGGCGCGGGCTTGAACCCGTTTTTCTCCGGCACCTTCACTGGCAGCGCGCTCAGACACGCACCTGCTCGCGTTGAGCGCAGCACACCCACGCAGCGACAAGCCTGCAGACAATCACGAATCTGCGCACCTGGACCTGATGAGAGGGAGCAGCATAAAGACCAGCGCACCCAAGGAAGCTTTGCCAGAACGTCGCTCATCTTCCCAGTAAGCATCACGTCTGGCATTCCCTCCCTTGTGCTTTGCTCGCCTTCTCTGCGCTCTCTCCATGTTTCCCTCTTTCATGTCCATTATGTCTTCTGCAGTGTCTTCCCCGTCATCCGTGATTTTGCCTCTCGACATCCATCCGGATCTCTGACTGCCTTCCTCGATCCTCGACCCCTGCTCGGACACGGACTACTCTGCCTCGCTCCTACCCTCGACCCCTTGCCTGTTTACGGACTGCCTTTAAGTCTTGCCCCCTTGTTTTGACGAAGGATGCATCCAACACTCACAGACAACAACCCCTGGTAAAACTTACACAATTAATTCTGCACATCTTCTACACCCATTTACTTATTACGGTCCGTAATATCATCAAAGGGTTCAGAGAATCTGGAGAAATCACTGCACGTAAGCAGCTAAGCCCGTGACCTTCGATCCCTCAGGCTGTACTGCATCAACAAGCGACATCAGTGTGTAAAGGATATCACCACATGGGCTCAGGAACACTTCAGAAACCCACTGTCAGTAACTACAGTTGGTCGCTACATCTGTAAGTGCAAGTTAAAACTCTCCTATGCAAGGCGAAAACCGTTTATCAACAACACCCAAAAACGCCGTCGGCTTCGCTGGGCCTGAGCTCATCTAAGATGGACTGATGCAAAGTGGAAAAGTGTTCGGTGGTCTGAAGAGTCCACATTTCAAATTGTTTTTGGAAACTGTGGACGTCGTGTCCTCCGGACCAAAGAGGAAAAGAATCATCCGGATTGTTATAGGCGCAAAGTGGAAAAGCCAGCATCTGTGATGGTATGGGGGTGTATTAGTGCCCAAGACATGGGTAACTTACACATCTGTGAAGGCACCATTAATGCTGAAAGGTACATACAGGTTTTGGAGTAACATATGTTGCCATCCAAGCAACGTTACCATGGACGCCCCTGCTTATTTCAGCAAGACAATGCCAAGCCACGTGTTACATCAACGTGGCTTCATAGTAAAAGAGTGCGGGTACTAGACTGGCCTGCCTGTAGTCCAGACCTGTCTCCCATTGAAAATGTGTGGCGCATTATGAAGCCTAAAATACCACAACGGAGACCCCCGGACTGTTGAACAACTTAAGCTGTACATCAAGCAAGAATGGGAAAGAATTCCACCTGAAAAGATTCAAAAATTGGTCTCCTGAGTTCCCAAACGTTAACCGTCTGTTGTTAAAAGGAAAGGCCATGTAACACAGTGGTAAACATCCCCCTGTGACAACTTTTCTGCAATTTGTTGCTGCCATTAAATTCTAAGTTAATGAGTATTTGCACAAAAAAAAAAGAAGTTTCTTAGTTCAAACATGAAATATCTTGTCTTTGCAGTCTATTCAATTGAATATAAGTTGAAAAGGATTTGCAAATCATTGTATTCTCTTTTTATTTACCATTTACACCAGGGGTGTCAAACTCATTTTAGATTGAGGGCCACATGGAGAAAAATCTACTCCCAAGTGGGCCGGACTGGTAAAATCACGACACAATAAATTAAAAATAAAGAAAACTTCAGATTGTTTTCTTTGTTTAATAATAGAACAAGCACATTCTGAAAATGTTCAAATCATAATGTTTTTTTTACACTTGCATGTTGCGGTTAATAGTATTCTATCTTTATTTGTCGTTATTTAAATTTTCTAAATAAATTATGTGATAATGTTCATCTGTCAACTCATTGGTGGCAATTTTCAATCCATCAAGATAAAAATCAAATTATAGGATGTTAGTTTGCTCATTTTCCTCGACTGGTGCATTAACATGTGTTTTTTAAAATGTATCATTATTTTTTTTTTTCCATATGTAGCATCTTCTACAAAGATACAAAGAATTGCTATTGCGACATCTAGTGGACACATTTAGAACAGCAGTTTCTTTCATTCCAAAATTTTGGCTCATTTTTATACTTAGCTAACTCATCCCTCGGGCCGGATAAAACCTGTTCGCGGGCCTGATCCGGCCCTCGGGCCTTACGTTTGACACCCCTGATTTACACAATGTGACAACTTCACTGGTCTATATGTTTGTGTGCAGCCATAGCTTTGCTCCAAAAGGTCTGGCTCAGCCCAGAATCCCATGCATGTACTGTAATGCTTCCAGCCCATCAGTCAGTGTCCACTGAGAACTGACAATCTTGTGACTTTGTTTGTGTTAGGCGTGGTGGCGAGGCCTTCCCACAGTCCGACAGGGCCACATATCTCCACAGGGACTTAAAGGGGGGAAAACCACGGCCACAGTCTACGTTGCATAGTTTGGGCTCTCATGCTATATGTACTCCAGTTCTACCCAATGAAGGATAAAATATCGCGCTGGTCTTTATTCCTGATTTTTCTATTTTCAGCGGCAAGACCGTCTCTCACCAGGCTTGTTCTGGGAGCCACACTGAGGGATGTTGGTGCACAACATTATGCGGACTCTCGGGTCCGTCGTGAAGCACCACGGGGATTGTCGGCCATCTGGGTTCCGACAGTAGTTTTCCCTCAGATCCCTGAAAGGAGATACGTCATGCAGTGTGTGAAAGAGCCCCGGGGGAGCGAGTGAACGAGCGGGTGGGCGGAGCACTCACTTGCAAGTGTATGCCTGCGGGATGAAGGAGTGGTTGTGGGGGTACTGAGAGTCCCAGCGTTGGCAGGTGAGCCCAGTGGGAGTCATGTCCACCGTCCCCCTGTAAGCTTCTCCCTTCCCCTGGTAGCACTCGCTGGTTTCCACCGTCGTTCTTTTAAGAGGCGTGTCTGTGGAATCAAATCCAAACCCTGAATGATGCAAGTGGAAATAACCTAGAGAGAGAATGATTAATGTGTGTGCCTTTTTTTCCCTAAGTTACATACGTACATACAGATACATCATATCAAATCTAATTGGATTTATAGAGCACTTCTCATGCACAGTGAAACTTGCCAAGTAAGCAAATATTAACATTGCTGTATGTATACTTTTGACCCAGCACATTTGCTCACATTTTCAGTAGACTCATAATAAATTAATGTTTTTTTGTGACCAACAAGTATGTGCTCCAATCACTCTATCACAAAAAAATAAGAGTTGTACAAATGATTGGAAACTCAAGACAGCCATGACATGATGTTCTTTACAAGTGTATGCCAACTTTTGACCATGACTGTATATAGCAGGGGTCACCAACGTGGTGCCCGCGGGCACCAGGTAGCCCGTAAGGACCAGATGAGTAGCCCGCTGGCCTGTTCTAAAAATAGCTCAAATAGCAGCACTTACCAGTGAGCTGCCTCTATTTTTTAAATTGTATTTATTTACTAGCAAGCTGGTCTCGCTTTGCCCGACATTTTTAATTCTAAGAGAGACAAAACTCAAATAGAATTTGAAAATCCAAGAAAATATTTTAAAGACTTGGTCTTCACTTGTTTAAATAAATTCATGATTTTTTTTACTTTGCTTCTTTTAACTTTCAGAAAGACAATTTTAGAGAAAAAATACAACCTTAAAAATGATTTTAGGATTTTTAAACATATACCTTTTTACCTTTTAAATTCATTCCTCTTCTTTCCTGACAATTTAAATCAATCTTAAAGTATTTTTTTTTTTTTATTGTAAAGAATAATAAATACATTTTAATTTAATTCTTCATTTTAGCTTCTGTTTTTTCGACGAAGAATATTTGTGAAATATTTCTTCAAACTTATTATGATTACATTTTTTTTTTTTAATTCTGGCAAATCTAGAAAATCTGTATAATCAAATTTAAATCTTATTTCAAAGTCTTTTGAATTTCTTTTAAAATTTTTGTTCTGGAAAATCTAGAAGAAATAATTATTTGTCTTTGTTAGAAATATAGCTTGGTCCCATTTGTTATATATTCTAACAAAGTGTTGATTGGATTTTAACCTATTTAAAACATGTCTTCCAAATTCTAGAATTAATCTTAATCAGGAAAAATGACTAATGATGTTCCATAAATTCTTTTTTTTTATTTTTTCAAAAAGATTCGAATTAGCTAGAATTTCTCTTCTTTTTTTTCGGTTGAATTTTGAATTTTAAAGAGTCGAAATTGAAGATTAACTTGGTTTCAAAATTTAATTGTCATTTTTTTCGTGTTTTCTCCTCTTTTAAACCGTTCAATTAAGTGTAAATATCATTAATTATTAATAATAACAGAGTTAAAGGTAAATTGAGCAAATGACCTATTTCTGGCAATTTATTTAAGTGTGTACCAAACTGGTAGCCCTTCGCATTAATCACTACCCAAGAAGTAGCTCTTGCTTTCAAAAAGGTTGGTGACCCCTGGTATATAGTATAAAACATATGATAAAATATATGTTAAACTGTAAATATAAATAATATACATATTAACAAGTTAATAAAAACTTAACATTCAAAGAAAAATAGTAGACATATTAATGATTAAGATACACAGATGTTTAGCAAAAAGCCTAATTATAAAGTTGTGTTTTTACCTTTAGATAAGATGGGTTTTATGTAGAATTGGTATTGAATTGTATTTTTAAATAGTCCTTCAAAAGCAAGAGCCACTATTGTGTATATACATATATATATATATATATATATATATACACTACTGTTCAAAAGTTTGGGGTCACCCAAACAATTTTGTGGAATAGCCTTCATTTCTAAGAACAAGAATAGACTGTCGAGTTTCAGATGAAAGTTCTCTTTTTCTGGCCATTTTGAGCATTTGGTTGACCCCACAAATGTGATGCTCCAGAAACTCAATCTGCTCAAGGGAAGGTCAGTTTTGTAGCTTCTGTAACGAGCTAAACTGTTTTCAGATGTGTGAACATGATTGCACAAGGGTTTTCTAATCATCAATTAGCCTTCTGAGCCAATGAGCAAACACATTGTACCATTAGAACACTGGAGTGATAGTTGCTGGAAATGGGCCTCTATACACCTATGTAGATATTGCACCAAAAAGCAGACATTTGCAGCTAGAATAGTCATTTACCACATTAGCAATGTATAGAGTGTATTTCTTTAAAGTTAAGACTAGTTTAAAGTTATCTTCATTGAAAAGTACAGTGCTTTTCCTTCAAAAATAAGGACATTTCAATGTGACCCCAAATTTTGAACGGTAGTGTATTACGGCTGCAAATCTTTGGGTGTCCCATGATTCGATTCAATATAGATTCTTGGGGTCACGATTCGATTATAAATCGATTTTTTTTTTTCGATTCAACGCGATTCTCAATTCAAAAATGATATTTTTCCGACTCAAAAGGATTCTCTATTCATTCAATACATAGGATTGCAGCAGGATCTACCCCAGTCTGCTGACATGCAAGCAGAGTAGTAGATTTTTGTAAAAAGCTTTTATAATTGTAAAGGACAATGTTTTATCAACTGATTGCAATAATGTAAATGTGTTTTAACTATTAAATAAACCAAAAAATATTACTTATTTTATCTTTGTGAAAATATTGGACACAGTGTGTTGTCAAGCTTATGAGATGCGATGCAACTGTGACACTATTGTTCATTTTTATTTTTTTTATATATATATATATTTTTGTACATTGTTAATAATTATGTCAATGAGGGATCTTTAATCACTGCTATGTTGAAATTGTAACTAATATTGATACTGTTGTTGATAATATTCATTTTTGTTTCACTATTTTTGGTTTGTTCTGTGTTTGTGTCTCCTCTCAATTGCTCTGTTTATTGGTGTCCTGAGTGTTGCTGGGCCGGGTTTGGTTTTGGAATTGGATTGCATTGTTATGGTATTGCTGTGTATTGTTTTGTTGGATTGATTAATTTAAAAAAAAAAAAAGAAAAAAAAAAATAAAAAAAAATAAAAAAAAATCAAATAAAATAAAAAAAAGAAACTTAAAAAAAATCGATTTTTTAAAATGAGAATATATATATATATATATATATATATATATATATATATATATATATATATATATATATATATATATATATATATATATATACAGTATATATATATACATATATATATATATATATATACATACATATATATATACATATATATATATATATATATATATACATATATATATATATATATATATATATATATATATACATACATACATACATACATACATATATATATACATACATATATATATATATATATATATACATACATACATATATATATATATATATATATATATATATATATATATATATATATATATATATATATATATATATATATATATATATATATACATATACAGTATATATATATATATATATATATATATATATATATATATATATATATATATATATATATATATATATATATATATATATATATATATATATAACGGGCTGTATAGCTCGGTTGGTAAAGTGGCTGTGCTAGCAACTTGAGGGTTCCAGGTTCGATCTCCGCTTCCGCCATCCTTGTCACTGCCAATGTGTCCTTGGGCAAGACACTTTACCCACCTGCTCCCAATGCCACCCACACTGGTTTAAAAGTAACTTAGATATTGGGTTTCACTATGTAAAAGCGCTTTGAGTCACTCGAGAAAAGCGCTATATAAATATAATTCACAGTATACATATACATAAAATTCACATTACGCCATTTTTACATTGACAAATGGATCCATTTTATTTATTAACATGCTATTATATTAACTACGGAAAGTCCATTAAACATTTCACATAACAGGATTATACAGACACATACTGTATGTTATTAATGGAACTCCCACCCCCCCCAAGCCCCCACCACTCGGATGAAGCACAAAACTGAGGAGATTTACATCAAATGAGCAATTTGGTTGACTAATTGTGCTGCAATTTGTAGAGAAAAGCAATGATACGGACAAAAAGCCTTATCTGACTAAAAACGGAGATGGCGAGATAAGGCCAGAGCGTGAGAATTAAAGAGGGAAGAACATTCCCAGGGCGTGGAGACTGATTATAAAATGACTAAAATAATTCACAAAACTTGCACACACCCCATTGTTTTTCCCATTGATTTTTTAATAATTTTACACACACATGTTAAAGACGACATCATAGCACAGAAATTGCTGATACAGTCGTATAAGCCATAACATTTCACCGGTATGTTTTAGTGCTTTCATGGCGAGTTTACTGACAGATAAAAGTAAGAACTTTACACTACTTTGTATTAGAAATGGCAACAGTGGAGGATGAATGTCCCATAAGAAGGTAGAGAAAAAGAAGAAGCTTATCGGCTATGGTGTCGGCACGGACTACAAAAGCGGATGCGCGCAAATCTTCAGGACTTATGCAGATCCCAAATACACATCAGCAGGTACCAGAAGTTAAGACAAGTCTCTTTTGCATAATATTGCAAAACAAAACGCCAGATAATATGTCTTACCGTATACACACACCATAATAATACTCCTATGTTGAAGCGCAGTACAATCCATCAAGCGGTGCGGCTTCATAGCTTACCAAAAACATTTTTAAAGATTTTTCAGCGCCCTGTGTGATGTTCTATATTTTCAATGGAACATATAACATTTTGGTGTTGTTTACTTGAGTCATATTGCAGTCTACACTTATCTCGTATGTGCGACTGCCGTCATATTGCAGTCTACACATATATTTTATGTGTGACTGCCATCGTATTGCAGTCTACACATATCTCTTATGTGCGACTGCCATCATATTGCAGTCTACACACATCTCTTATGTGTGACTGCCATCATATTGCAGTCTACACATATCTCTTATGTGTGACTGCCATCATAGTGCAGTCTACACATATCTCTTATGTGCGACTGCCATCATATTGCAGTCTACACACATCTCTTATGTGTGACTGCCATCATATTGCAGTCTACACGTATCTCTTATGTGTGACTGCCATCATAGTGCAGTCTACACGTATCTCTTACTTGTAACTGCTATCGTATTGCAGTCTACACATATCTCTTATGTGCGACTGCGATCGTATTGCAGTCTACACATATCTCTTATGTGAGACTGCCATCGTTTCAATGGAACATATAACATTTTGGTGTTGTTTACTTGAGTCATATTGCAGTCTACACTTATCTCTTATGTGCGACTGCCGTCATATTGCAGTCTACACATATCTTTTATGTGTGACTGCCATCGTATTGCAGTCTACACATATCTCTTATGTGCGACTGCCATCATATTGCAGTCTACACACATCTCTTATGTGTGACTGCCATCATATTGCAGTCTACACGTATCTCTTATGTGCGACTGCGATCGTATTGCAGTCTACACATATCTCTTATGTGAGACTGCCATCGTTTCAATGGAACATATAACATTTTGGTGTTGTTTACTTGAGTCATATTGCAGTCTACACTTATCTCTTATGTGCGACTGCCGTCATATTGCAGTCTACACATATCTTTTATGTGTGACTGCCATCGTATTGCAGTCTACACATATCTCTTATGTGCGACTGCCATCATATTGCAGTCTACACACATCTCTTATGTGTGACTGCCATCATATTGCAGTCTACACATATCTCTTATGTGTGACTGCCATCATAGTGCAGTCTACACATATCTCTTATGTGCGACTGCCATCATAGTGCAGTCTACACGTATCTCTTACTTGTAACTGCTATCGTATTGCAGTCTACACATATCTCTTATGTGCGACTGCGATCGTATTGCAGTCTACACATATCTCTTATGTGAGACTGCCATCGTATTGCAGTCTACACATATCTCTTATGTGCGACTGCCATCATATTGCAGTCTACACCTAAAGTTATGCTCATAAGTTTACATACCCTGGGAGAATTTAGGATTTCTTGGCCATTCTTCAGAGAATATGAATGATAACACAAAAACCTTTCTTCCACTCATGCTTAATGGTTGTGTGAAGCTATTTATTGGCAAACAACTGTGTTAACTCTTTTTAAATCAAAATGACAAAAGAAAGTACCCAAATGACCCTGATCAAAAGTTTACATACCCCAGTGACTTTGATGTGATAACATGCACAAAAGTTGACACAAACAGGTTTGAATGGCTAATCAAGGTTCCAATCCTCACCTGTGACCTGTTTGTTTGTAATTAATGTGTGTGTATAAAAGGTCAGTGAGTTTCTGGGCTTCTGACAGAGCATTGCATCTTTCATCCAGTGCTGCACAGATGTTTCTGGATTCTGAGTCATGAGGAAGGCAAAAGATCTGCGAGAAAAGGTAATTGTGCATAAAACAGGAAAGGGGTATAAAAAGTTTTCCAAGGAATTGAGAATGTCAATAAGCAGTGTTCAAACGCTGATTAAGAAGTGGAAAATGAGGGATTCAGGTAGACCAGCAAAGATTTCAGCCACAACTGCCAAAAAAATTGTTCGAGATGCAAAGAAAAATCCACAAATAACTTCAGCTGAAATACAGGACTCTCTGAAAAATGGTGGTGTGGCTGTTTCAAGATGCACAATAAGGAGGCACTTGAAGAAAAATGGGCTGCATGGTTGAGTTGCCAGAAGAAAGCCATTTCTGCGCAAATGTTACAAAGTATTCGCATACATTACGGCAAACAGCACAAAGACAAGCCTCAAAACTTCTGGAACAAAGTAATTTGGAGTGATAAGACCAAAATTGAACTTTTTGGCCACTCGACCCTGCAGCCCATTTTTCTTCAAGTGCCTCCTTATTGTGCATCTTGAAACAGCCACACCACCATTTTTCAGAGAGTCCTGTATTTCAGCTGAAGTTATTTGTGATTTTTTCTTTGCATTTCGAACAATTTTCCTGGCAGTTGTGGCTGAAATCATTGCTGGTCTACCTGAATCCCTCATTTCCCACTTCTTAATCAGCGTTTGAACACTGCTGATTGGCATTCTCAATTCCTTGGATATCTTTTTATACCCCTTTCCTGTTTTATACAGTTCAATTACCTTTTCCCGCAGATCCTTTGACAATTATTTTGCCTTCCCCATGACTCAGAATCCAGAAACATCTGTGCAGCACTGGATGAAAGATGCAATGCTCTGTCAGAAGCCCAGAAACTCACTGACCTTTTATACACACACATTAATTACAAACAAACAGGTCACAGGTGAGGATTGGAACCTTGATTAGCCATTCAAACCTGTTTGTGTCAACTTTTGTGCATGTTATCACATCAAAGTCACTGGGGTATGTAAACTTTTGATCAGGGTGATTTGGGTACTTTCTTTTGTCATTTTGATTTAAAAAGAGTAAACACAGTTGTTTGCCAATAAATCGCTTCACACAACCATTAAGCATGAGTGGAAGAAAGGTTTTTGTGTTATCATTCATATTCTATGAAGAATGGCCAAGAAATCAGAAATCCTCCCAGGGTATGTAAACTTATGAGCACAACTGTATCTCTTATGTGTGACTGCCATCGTATCGCAGTCTACACATACTGTATCTCTTATGTGTGACTGCCATCTACTGGTCACACTTATCATTACACCATGTACCAAATAAAATTGCTTGTAGGTCGGCAAGCACAACCAGAATCATTCCGTACATTAGTCGAGTTTTGAGAAAATGAAAGGATTTTAAGTGCGCCTTATCATTTTGATTGACGCTGTCAGGGAGGTATCAATGTAACAATATGTTTGTTATTATGGTCTGTAATGGTGTGGAACAGCACTATATCAAAGCGCTCATAAAAACGGATATATTTATGTACATATGCCTTTAATATGTACTTCCCAAAAACTACCAATCCTATAATGTCTCTGTAGTTGTCTTTATTATTGTCTTGTCGGACTTATTAACTATGATCGTGCTCACGAGCTAAAACTGTGTTTTGGCTTCTTGATTTATTTAGAAATATATTTTTTTGGGCAGGAAACAAAAGCGCAGGCATTAAGAAAAAGAACACTGTGTCTCGCTCGCTTGCTCTCCAGTCGCTGTCTTGTTTTCATTAAGGGTCGTAAACTTGGTCTGTTCCCAACAAACCTCCATATCGGAGAGGGGGAGACAACTTTAGGGAAAACGCGGGTAGGAGGGTCCACGTGGGAAGCGTGCCATCCTTGTAAACGTGGTGCCAAGCAGGAAAACAGAGCTACAAGCATCTTGCTTCAGTTTCATGTATTTAAGCATGGCGGGGCTTCACCGCTGATTAGAACTCTTTTTTTTTTTTTACGACGTATTACGTCAAGAAGCAACGACAACTATCAGACTGCTCTTTTTAATGCCTGCAGGTGTCATGTCAACAACGCCAGCGTCTGTGCAGGACGTTCAAGTCGTAACCGAGCCCCGCGCGAATTGGGACGCCTCACGTTATAGCTGGCGTAGAACAATAAACAGCACGCCAGTGGCGCGGGGGAAGCAAAACATTGCGGCTATTAGTGAAGACATAACACGAGAGCCAAGTGTGTGTGTGTGTGTTGTTTCATCGCATCAAACAACTCACCATAGAGGTGAATGCCCGAGTTACAGTCGTGGTCAAAAGTTTACATACACTTGTAAAGGACATCATGTCATGGCTGTGCTGAGTTTCCAATCGTTTCTACAACTCTTATTTTTTCATGAAGTTTGGTTGTTTTATGAATTTATTATGGGTCTACTGAAAATGTGAGCAAATGTGCTGGGTCAAAAGTATACATACAAAGCTTAACCTATTGTTACTATAACAATCTACAAGGTTAAGGTTGCTTCTCTTTCTTCCCCTCCATTTTTCTGCATTCTTTCGTATCTCAAGTTATCATTACGTATATGTATTGTTGCATTTGAACAATTGTATTGTTGATAATAAAGGTAAAGTACTGGTATTGTTTATTATCAATAGCACTATTTCTATTGGTATTCATATTGCTCCATTTTAGTGTAATAATGCTCATTGTCATTTCTGTATTTTTATTTTTATTTTCGCTAACTGCTTATTTGCTATTACTTTTACCATCATATTTGTACATGTCGTATTTGCTGATGTTGCTCTGTTGTTGTTGTTGTTGTTGTTGTTGTTGTTGTTGTTGTTTTTGTCTCTCTGTCTAATCCCCCTCTTGTCCCCACAATTCCCCCCTCTGTCTTCCTTTTTCTCTCTTTCTATCCCCTCCTGCTCCGGCCCGGCTGCACCAAATGATAATATAAATACATTTAATAAAGTCAAAATACAAGTAAGGCAACAAGAGAAGTATCCTACACTTCTCTTTTGTAAAGTAAATCTGAACAGCCGATATGGGCATCTACATCTGCTATATGATTTGCCCGAGAAGCTGGGCAGGACATTATAAAAAAATAAAAAATAAATAAAAATAAAAAATAAAAAGTATACATACAGCAATGTTAATATTTGCTTACATGTCCCTTGGCAAGTTTCACCGCAATAAGGCGCTTTTGGTAGCCATCCACAAGCTGCTGCTTGAATTTGTGACCACTCCTCTTGACTAAACACATTTAGCAGTTCAGCTAAATGTGTTGGTTTTCTGACATGGACTTGTTTCTGGGTTAGAAAGGGTTAACCCTAGTACAGGGGTCACCAACCTTTTTGAAATCAAGAGCTACTTCTTGGGTAGTGATTAATGCGAAGGGCTACCAGTTTGATACACACTTAAATAAATTGCCAGAAATAGCCAATTTGCTCAATTTACCTTTAACTCTATGTTATTATTAATAATTAATGATATTTACACTTAATTGAACGGTTTAAAAGAGGAGAAAACACACAAAAAAAATGACAATTACATTTTTAAACATAGTTTATCTTCAATTTCGACTCTTTAAAATTCAAAATTCAACCGAAAAAAAGAAGAGAAAAACTAGCTAATTCGAATCTTTTTGAAAAAATGTAAAAAATTAATTTATGGAACATCATTAGTAATTTTTCCTGATTAAGATTCATTTTAGAATTTTGATGACATGTTTTGAATAGGTTAAAATCCAATCTACACTTTGTTAGAATATATAACAAATTGGACCAAGCTATATTTCCAACAAAGACAAATCATTATTTCTTCTAGATTTTCCAGAACAAAAATTTTAAAAGAAATTCAAAAGACTTTGAAATAAGATTCAAATTTGATTCTACAGATTTTCTAGAATATTTTTTTTGAATTTTAATCATAATAAGTTTGAAGAAATATTTCACAAATATTCTTCATCGAAAAAACAGAAGCTAAAATGAAGAATTAAACTAAAATGTATTTATTATTCTTTACAATAAAAAAAATAAATTTACTTGAACATTGATTTAAATTGTCAGGAAAGAAGAGGAAGGAATTTAAAAGGTAAAAAAGTATATGTGTTTAAAAATCCTAAAATCATTTTTAAGGTTGTATTTTTTCTCTAAAATTGTCTTTCTAAAAGTTATAAGAAGCAAAGTAAAAAAATTAATGAATTTATTTAAACAAGTGAAGACCAAGTCTTTAAAATATTTTCTTGGATTTTCAAATTCTATTTGAGTTTTGTCTCTCTTAGAATTAAAAATGTCGGGCAAAGCGAGACCAGCTTGCTAGTAAATAAATACAATTTAAAAAATAGAGGCAGCTCACTGGTAAGTGCTGCTATTTGAGCTATTTTTAGAACAGGCCAGCGGGCTACTCATCTGGTCCTTACGGGCTACCTGGTGCCCGCGGGCACCACGTTGGTGACCCCTGCCCTAGTATGTTAACCCTAACCCTTCTGACACACTCTGTCACACTGCAAAAACTGAAATCTAAGTAAGATTAAATATCTCAAATAAGGGTGATATTTGCCTATTTTCTGTCTGATAAGATAATTCTTCTCACGAAGCAGATTTTATGTTAGAGCAGACCTGGGCATTCTGCGGCCCGCGGGCCGCATCCGGCCCTTTGTACGTCCCTGTCCGGCCCGCGTGAGGCCAATTATAAATTACAAAATAAATTTAAAAAAGTATCTATGTCGAGTGTGCAATACAACGGTGCTGCTTTTGTTTTGAAAATCGTTATTTGTATTACTTCCGTGTGGACGTATGCGTGTGCGTGATTGTGAGTGAATGTGAACAGCTGCAATTAGAAATTACAAAATAAAGTTGAAAAAACATCTATGTCGTGCGCGCAATACAACTGTGCTACTTTTATTTTGAAAAGTATTATTTATGGGCGTGTGTCCGTGTGTAACCTGCGAGTGAAGGTGCACATGCAGCGACAAGTGATGCACGGTTTACACCCGAGACGCTAAAAAGAGAAAAGTTGATGAAGAATGACGTGTTTCCCACAAGACATGGACTGCAAAGCAACGCTGCTCAAGCGTCCTCTGCGCGCAGCAAATATATGCCGCGCACCAAATCAAATCTCATCTGAATTCTAAACAAAATAAACATATTTATTCTATGTAATTTTGCAATGCAACTTTGAGTGACAGTGACAACAAGCGGCCCTAACGGTGTTCGTCAACACCGTTCAATTGAACACAGTTCAATTATTGTAACGTCTATCGAGATGCTTCGAGGACAGGAATTATATCCATCACTTTATTGAGCAAAACTGTTTATATTCGGACATAACCACACCAAAAACAGGAGTAAAACACTTCTATCTCGAAAAACTAGTCATTTTCTGCCGTACAAACCAGGCCAAAACCAACTTGTCATCTGTCACCAACACGCATAGCACTAAACCACTGGTGCGTTTATGGCCACACAAAAAGTCAGACAACTCAAACACCACACAAAGTTACACTATGACTCCTCAGTCATACGTGTGCTTATTTTACTGTCATTTATTATTAATGTTAATTTATTTATATTAGTCATGGAATGCTGTTACACACACTATGTTGAAGTATTACTATTATTATTATTATTATTATTATTATTATTTATCTTACGGTATATATCAAAAATAATATTGAGCAAAATTTTATTGAAATATTGTCGATGTGGCCCTCCAGCAGTGCATGCGGCCCCCGGTAAAAATTAATTGCCCACCCCTGTGTTAGAGTGTTTTACTTGTTTTAAGGGTTTTGGTCCTAAATGATCTCAGTAAGATATTACAGCTTGTAGCTGAGATGTTATGACCTATATTGAGTAAAACATGCTTGAAACTAGAATATCAACTGTTGCAAAGCTGTGTCATCAACACTCACGAGTATAAAACTGCTTTTTCCAAAGTAATAATTTCTTATTTCAAGCATGAAATAAAAAATCATGACTCTGACACGATTGCGTCTCATAATTAAAACAGATGACAGCCAAATGGACTTTGCTGTTTTATTTTCAATGAAACAATAGAACATATGTACTCATATACTAGTACAGTTGGCACAGTCCAGTAAACTGACAGTTAATATTGAAACATTTGACATTTCAAACAATTTTGAACAGAAATAGTTCATGCACATTCAGATAAATTCTTCAGAATTACAATCTACAAAAAAATGGCACACTAATTGACTGAAAGAGCACGCACTTGGCGCGACGATGTCATGTTGTCCATGGAAAAAGGCATTTTTAGGCAATATGATTCGCCTGAGCGGCTAGGAGACCCCGAGAGTAACAAGCGGTTGCCTTGTTGCCTTTCCATTAAGAACAATAAACTAGTTTTTAGTATAAGTTTGCTGGTTCCAAGAAATGTAATGCAGAGCGCATATCATTATGTCAAAATAATGGCACTGGCATTTACTTAATTTAAGAATATTTTTCAACATATTGAGAAAAAAGGTCTCATATTTGTTTTTTCTACCAAGAAAAGTGCACTTGTTATTAGTGAGAATATACTTATTTTAAGGTATTTTGGGGTTTATTGAGGTTAGCTAATTTTACTTGTTTTGGAAAGTCTTGACAAGCCAAATTTTCTTGTTCTATTGGCAGATCATTTTGCTTAGTTCAAGTAAAATACCCCTCATTTTTAGGGTCCGCACAGGACCTTTTCAAAAGGAATCCCAAAGGGAGTCCTTTTGCAATGGGACGAAAGGACCCTATTGAAATTGTAATGTTTATTATTAGGGTCCGCACAGGACCTTTTCAAAAGGAATCCCAAAGGGAGTCCTTTTGCAATGGGACGAAAGGACCCTATTGAAATTGTAATGTTTATTATTATTATTATTATTATTATACCGGCCGCCTCTTCGAACAGCAATTTGACCCACTTAACATGCTCCAAAACTCACCAAATTTGACACACAAGTCAGAACCTGCGAAAATTGCTTGTTAATAACAAAACCAAACCCCAAAAATAAAAATTGCGCTCTAGCGCCCCCTAGGAAAAACAAAAAACAAACTGCCTGTAACTCCCACTAGGAAGGTCGTAGAGACATGAAACAAAAACCTGTATGTAGGTCTGCTAAAGACCTACAACTCATAATTTTACATCGTCGGGCGAAAACCAACAGGAAGTTGGCAATTTCCCCTTCAAGACAAAAATGTACTAAAAACACTGTTTTTTACGTCTTTGACCTCTAATTTGACCCCCTTAAAATACTTCAAAACTCACCAAACTTCTCACACACATCGGGACTGGTAGAAATTGCGATCTCAAAAAATAACCGAACCCCGAAAATCAAAATTGTGCTCTACAGCAATTTTTTTATAAAACTGACAAAAAACTGCTCCTCAGAGGAAAACTCTGACAAAACTGCTTGTAACTTCCGGTAGGAACGTCGTAGAGACATGAAAAAAATACCTCTACGTAGGTCTCATTTAGACCTACATTTCATACATTGACACCCTTCAGCAAAAATCAACAGGAAGTTTGTTATCTCCATTTCAAAACAACATTTTTGTACCAAACGGTCACCAAACATCAAACATTATCTCCTCTGAGCGCGTTTGTCGTTTCGGCTTCAAACTGCTACAGGAGAGAGATTGAACCCTTCTGATTAAAAGTTGACGACGGCGTTGTGATTAGTGCTACCGTTTTGATTTTACGCGCCTTCAAAGACCCGCAGCACAGATGCTGCTACGGTGCCAAAAATGACAACGAAACTGCGATTAGACCTTCTTTGGCCTCAATACACACAATAGCCTATAATGACAATGTGAACTCAGACACAACTTCCTCTAACTCCCAGTACCAATATCGTAGAGACACGAAACAAAAACCTCTATGTAGGTCTCACTCAGGACTACCACTGGACTAAAGTATTGGACACCTAGGACTAGCACCTGCCAGAAGGCGGACCCGACCAATGCTGCTTGCAGCTTTAATTATTATTATTATTTTTCCGCAGCTTTGCGCACTACTTAGCCCCCCTTAACATGCTTCAAAACTCACCAAATTTTTTACACACATCCAAAAAGTGTGCCAGCAGACTTTAGTCAAAAAACCAAACCCAAAAAAATACACTTGCTCTCTAGCGCCCCCTAGGTAGAAAACTGCCTATAACTCCCACTAGGAAGGTCGTAGAGACATGAAACCAAAACCTGTATGTAGGTCTCAGTTAGACCTACAATTCATAATTTCACTTCTTCGGGCGAAAACCTACAGGAAGTTGGCAATTTCCCCTTCAAGACAAAAAATGACTAAAAACACTCATTTTTGATTTTTGACCTCTAATTTGACCCCCTTAAAATACTTCAAAACTCACCAAACTTCTCACACACATTGGGACTGGTGGAAACTGTCATCTAAAAAAAAAACCGAATCCCAAAACTCAAAATTGTGCTCTACATAATTTTTGAAAAAAAAAGAGAAAAAACTGCTCCTCAGAGGAAAACTCTGACAAAACTGCTTGTAACTTCCGGTAGGAACGTCGTAGAGACATGAAAAAAATACCTCTGCGTAGGTCTCATTTAGACCTACATTTCATAGATTGACATCCTTCAGCGAAAATCAACAGGAAGTTTGTAATCTCCATTTCAAAACAACATTTTTGTACCAAACGGTCACCAAACATCAAACATTATCTCCTCTGAGCGCGTTTGTCGTTTCCGCTTCAAACTGCTACAGGAGAGAGATTGAACCCTTCTGATTAAAATATGCGAACGGATTTTTATTTAGTGCTACCGTTTTGATTTTACGAGCCTTCAAAGACCCGCAGCACTGATGCTGCTACGGTGCCAAAAATGACAACGAAACTGCGATTAGACCTTCTTTGGCCTCAATACACACAATAGCCTATAATGACAATGTGAACTCAGACACAACTTCCTCTAACTCCCAGTACGAATATCGTAGAGACATGAAACAAAAACCTCTATGTAGGTCTCACTCAGGACTACCACTGGACTAAAATATTGGACACCTAGGACTAGCACCGGCCAAAAGGCGGACCCGACCAATGCTGCTTGCAGCTTTAATTGTATTTGTTTTCCTTGTTTTTGAACACTGACTTTTTGCAGTGCACGTCGGGGTTTCCGCAGCTTACTACAGGGTTCGTTCTCCCGGGATGCAGACGGACCACTCCGGACAAGGCGTGCAGGTAGGAACATGGTTTAATTCTCCAAAAAAATCAAAGGAGTACATAAAACGGAAAACAAGCTGAAGGCACAACGTGCTGATCGTACTTGGAGCTATCGCTATCACTTAGCATGGACTAGGGACAAGTAATACTCTCATGGACAATGCTACCACTTAGCATTGGCTAAGAGACAATCAAAACTTACGAAGACAGGTTGCATGTAGCAAACAATGACGCCAGGCCGACTGACCGGCAAAGGCAGGCTTAAATAATGCCCCTGATTAGTGCTCGGGAAGCAGGTGAGCGAACACTAATCAGAGACAGGTGAAAATAATAAGTAACCATGGTAACTAAAACAAAGAAGGGTGCACAAAAACAGGAACTATGGAGTCCAAAACTAACAGAACATAACAAAACATGATCCGGAACCGGATCATGGCAGCTTTGGCATTGTTTAACACGACTTTCCAACATTGTCACAACATTTATAAGTCAGAAAAGACTACATTCATTCTGGGTCTCCTTTAAAGTTACTCTCCAAAGCCTCCAGGGTTTTGAGGCGGTCGCTCGGCAACTTGAAATGTGAGTTCCCTCCCTAGATTTTTCATTATGGAATGTTTTTTGACCCTTTTTAATCCAGGAGAGTCCCATTGAAATTAGGAATGTATTTATAATTGGATTCCTTCTACAAACAAAGCTACAGTAGCTAGCGAGGCCACTCAAAAATCTTGACTTGCTTTTCCTTGAGATTATCCTTTGTAGCCTTGAGCGTAATGTTTTGGGTCACGGTCATGCTGGAGGACTAACCACGTCCCAGCTTTCGTATTCAGGCTAAAACCAGGAGGTTTTTATCCGAGATTTATACGGTGTATGACCACGTCTATCGTTTTGTGGATATTCTGTCTCTCTGTTGAAATAAATCTGGCGTTTGTATGTCCCAGCAAGGGATCAAATAATGATGTCCCCCACTGCATCTCCATACAACATGCATGATGAATACATAACATAATAAATGTATGCGTGCCTTACCACAAACTTTGATGTTACAGTACTCCCATCCTGTGTTCGGGTCCGTGGTAAAGCACCATGGTCTGTGGCGTCCATCTGGATTCCTGCAGTAGTTATCGTCAAGGCCCTTGTCGGGATACCTAATGTAAAACATGCATTACATCATTTATCTTGATACGCTACATTATTTATGTAGCGTAATGTCTGTCTTTCTTTAGTATCAACATTCACTCTCTTTCCTTGTGCGTCTCATTTGTATTCAATTTTAAGTTTTTTTGCATTATTATGAAATACCGTATTTTCTTGGACTGATGAGGGCGAGCTGTATAAGGACCAGTGGACCCAAGGATCCTGGCGGGAACTTAATTACCGTTTTTGTTCCGTAAGTCGACAAGCCTTATGCTTTCCCTCCGTGTTCTGATGTCCTTGTTGTCCTCCCACAGTGCTTTCCCGAGTGTTACCCGTTGGATCTCCTGCCGTTCCCCTCTGGATTCTGACTGCCTCCCTCGATCCTCGACACCCTCACATGGACACGGACTCTGACGCCTCTCTCTCACTCTGGATCATCTGCCTGCCCCACGGTCTGCCTTCCTGCCTTGTTCCTCCTCTCGCCCAACACATCACGGTAATACACAACAATTATTTACACACATAGTCAAACACACATACACCCCTCGTGGATTAGTCACACTCCATTCTCTTGTTTAGTTTATATTGTTTGATTATTATATATATATTATTTATATATATATAATAAATCCTTTAGCGTTACTGCCCCCTTGTGTCTGTGTTGTCAACTCCATCTAGCAATACATAACAGATTGTTTGGATATGTTAGAACTTTACACTACTTTATATTAGAAATGGCAACAGCAGAGGGTGAATGCCCCATAACAAGAAGATCGAGAAAAAAAGAAGCTTATCAACTACGGCATCGGCACAGACTACAATGACGGACTTGCGCAAATTTTCAGGACTTATGCAGATCTCAAATACACATCAGCGGGTACCAGAAGGGAAGAACAGTTGATTTTGCATAATATTTTGAAACAAAACGCCAGATAATATGTCTGCTAATGGGTGCCATTTTGCAGTCCTTTTACACACACCATAGTAATACTTGTATCTCTGACTACGGTAGCCGTAATGCGCCGACAATCCATCAAGCGGTGCGGCTTCAAAGTCGTACTAAAACATTTTGACGGAATTTTTAAGTGCCGTGTGTAATGTTCTTTATTTTCAATGGAACATTTTAAGTTTTGGTGTTGTTTACTGGCGTCATATTGCAGTCTACACATATCTCTTATGTGTGACTGCCCTCTACTGGTCACACTTATCATTACACCATGTACCAAATAAAATTGCTTCGAGGTCGGTAAGCACAACCAGAATTATTCCGTACATCAGCGCCCCGGGTTATAAGGCGCAATGGATTTTGAGTGCGCCTTATAGTCCGAAAATCACGGTAAATTGTTGAGTCCCCTCTTGTTACTTTGTGTTATTGTTTAATTGAAACATGACTTTCAAAATATATCAAAACATGTGTCTTAATAACATGGCATGTGATAGTAAGAATGAAGAATCACTACTTAGGTCTTGACTTTGAAAAGAAAATGATGGATCTTCACCCAGTCAGCTACCAACCCACTAGTGCTGTGAGAGCGCAGTTATGTAAATTAATCATCAGAAACAACAAAACAATATAATTAGGGACCGAATGTCCCTTTGGCACAGAGGACCCTATTGTATTTCTAAGGTTTTATTACTATTATACCGCCGCCTCTTTGAGCTGTAATTTGACCCCCTTAACATGCTTCAAAACTCACCAAATTTGACACACACATCAGGACTAGCGAAAATTGCGATCTAATCAAAAAACCAAACCCCAAAACTCAAAATTGCGCTCTAGCGCCCCCTAGGAAGAAAACACAGACAAAACTGCTTGTAACTTCCAGTAGAAATGTCGTAGAGACATGAAACAAAAACCTCTATGTAGGTCTCACTTAGACCTAGATTTCATACACTGACATCCTTCAGCAAAAATCAACAGGAAGTTGGCAATTCCCCCTACAAAACAAAAGTTTAGTAAAAACAGTCACCTTTGCCTCTTTGAGCTGTAATTTGACCCCCTTAACATGCTTCAAAACTCACCAAATTGGACACACACATCAGGACTGGCGAAAAATTGCGATCTAATCAAAAAACCAAACCCAAAAACTCAAAAATTGCGCTCTAGCGCCCCCTAGGAAGAAAACACAGACAAAACTGCTTGTAACGTCCAGTAGAAATGTCATAGAGAAATGAAACAAAAACCTCTATGTAGGTCTCACTTAGACCTAGATTTCATACACTGACATCCTTCAGCAAAAATCAACAGGAAGTTGGCAATTCCCCCTACAAAACAAAAGTTTAGTAAAAACAGTCACCTTTGCCTCTTTGAGCTGTAATTTGACCCCCTTAACATGCTTCAAAACTCACCAAATTGGACACACACATCAGGACTGGCGAAAAATTGCGATCTAATCAAAAACCCAAACCCAAAAACTCCAAAATTGCGCTCTAGCGCCCCCTAGGAAGTAAACACAGACAAAACTGCTCCTAGGAAGAAACACAGACAAAACGGCCTGTAACTTCCAGTAGGAATGTCGTAGAGACATGAAATAAAAACCCTATGTAGGTCTCACTTAGACCTACATTTCATATATTGAAAAATCAACAGGAAGTTTGCAATTCCCCCTTCAAAATAAAAGTTTAGTAAAAACAGTCACCTTTGCCTCTTTGAGCTGTAATTTGACCCCCTTAACATGCTTCAAAACTCACCAAATTGGACACACACATCAGGACTGGCGAAAAATTGCCATCTAATCAAAAACCCAAACCCAAAAACTCCAAAATTGCGCTCTAGCGCCCCCTAGGAAGTAAACACAGACAAAACTGCTCCTAGGAAGAAACACAGACAAAACGGCCTGTAACTTCCAGTAGGAATGTCGTAGAGACATGAAACAAAAACCTCTATGTAGGTCTCACTTAGACCTACATTTCATATATTGAAAAATCAACAGGAAGTTTGCAATTCCCCCTTCAAAATAAAAGTTGGGTCAAAACAGTCACCTTTTTTTAAACATTATCTTCTCTGAGCGTGTTTGTCGTGTCAGCTTCAAACTAGCACAGGAGAGAGATTGAACCCTTCTGATTAAAAGTTGATGAAAACGTTTTAATTACTGCTATGGTTTGGATTTTATGAGCCGTCAAAGTCGGTCCCGTCCATCGCTGCTTGCAGCTTTAACTGTATTTGTTTTGGCAAGTCACATTTTCTTGTTACTTTAGCAGTCTATTTTTCCTATTTCAAAAAGTAGATCATATCCGACATTTTACTGCATTTTACCAGTGTCAATCAGATGACTGACATTTCACTAACAAATCTTCTTTATGTATTTGTGTTGTTCCCAAAAATGAATCTGGCAGTCATTTCCCATGATATCAATTAGTTTGTGAGCAATGGGTAGTTAACTAACTGTCCTTGGAACACCCCATTCCATCGCACACCCTCTGTGTGACGCCATGTACACAACTGGTGACTATTTCCCCGAATAAACAGCGCAGATGAAGGCATGTAAAACTATTATTTTGATCACTTAATCGCATGTTTTTGTGTCGCCCTGCTCCATGATTACTTCAAAATATCAAATAGTCGCTATTTCTGGACTTTGCTGCTCTACCATGCACACCACCAACTTTTTTCTCGCATTTCAGCATTCCCTGAAGCATGTTGAGGAAAACATCAGTAGAAGAGGACACAAAAAAATAACACTCTCGCTTTGGATCGCTAGGTCTGCTCTTTTTTCCCCTCCGTTTTTCTGCCGGCTCTGACTCAGTCTTTCTCTTTTCGATAAAGCTCCTGATTTTCAGAATCGCATTCGGCTTGAGTCTTTTGAATTTCTTCCATCCAAACTCAGACCAGAACACTTATTTTTCAAAATCGGAATTATTCAAATGAGCACTGCAAATTACGCTCCTCTGGCTTGTGACTGAAAGTAGGCAAGGGATTCACATGGCCCCCCCAATCCTGGGTGGATCTCGCGTGAGAGGAAGGTGGCGGGGGGTTAATCATTTTGCAATGCAGTCTGCTGAAAATGATGGAAAGCTCCACTCTATATAGCTACAGACGCAGTGGTCAAAGTTGTAATTGTCACAAAACATATTTTAGGTTTTCAACATCTGCCAGCTGAAGTGAATAGTGCACCTCCCTAATTTGTCACCTTTCATGTGTCGGGTAAACCGCAACAAATAGGGCCATATGAATGCCGATTTTAGATCCAATTTTAGATCCAAAATGTGGGCGGGTCTGCACGTCACCTAAACTTTGTTAGAAAACGAGCCTAAAATTCTGGGGGGAATTTTACCTGTCGACATCATTTTTTAGGTCCAGATCTATGAAATAAGTGCCAACGTTGCCCTTTAAGATAAGCAAATTAGTTTAACACGGGGTACAGCAACCCGAGACTCTTGACCCGCATGCGGCTCTTTAGTGCCGCCCCTAGAGGCTCCCTGGAGCATTTTTAAAACAGGATTGAAAATGGAAAAAGATGGGGAAATTGTTTTTTTGTTTGTTTTAGGTTTTTTTTGGTTTGAGGACAAACACGACACAAACCTTCCCAATTGTTAGAACTACCACTGTTTAATATGTTTGTGTGTATGCTTCACTGATGGGACTATTTGGTGAACTTTGTTTTATCCTACTAATTTTGGCGGTTCTTGAACTCGCCATAGTGCGGACTGTGACACAACAGTTTGTTTACATGTAAAACCTTCCAGTCCTTATTCGTCTAATTTTGTCCACCAAACGTTTTATGTTGTGCGTGAATATACAAAGGTGCGCTTTGTTGATGTTATTGACTTGTTGGAGTGCTAATCAGACATATTTGATCAGTGCATGACTGAAAGCTAATCAATGCCAAAATACTATTTAGGCTAGATGTATGTACATATTACATCATTATGCCTCATTTGTAGGTATATTTGAGCTCATTTAATATCCTTTACTTTTATCCTCTTTGTATATAATTTAGTTTTGCATGTCTCATGACACATTATCTGTATGTAATATTGGCTGCATTTCAGATAGTTGTTTGTGTTCCATGTTGTTCCAGACCACAGCAAACATTACCTAGCTAGCCAAAGATTGTAATACATCTATAAAAAGAAGACAGCCTTAACTTGGGCACACACATCTATACCTTTGGCCATTAAAAGCCAGTCATTTCCAGGAGTTATCTCACCTTCTGAGTAGCCTCTGATTTACTAATGGTTTCTAATATTGTAAAAATGTGTAGAATAAATATTACATTTCAACATTTCTGTCAAGAAAGATTTGCTTCGGCCTCGGACACATAGTCATTTTGATAGTAGGCTATTATAGCTAATCTAGACACTTACATCATGTGTTGCCTTCATAATAACACTTATATAAGACGTGTAAAGTCATTTTGATAGTAGGCTAATATAACTAATATAGACACTTACGTCATGTATTGCCTTCATTATAACACTTATATAATACGTTTAAACTCATTTTGATATTAGGCAATTATAATTAATATAGACACTTACGTCATTTGTGGCCTTCATTATAAGACTTATATAAGACTTTTAAATTAATGTTGATAGTAGGCTAATATAACTAATATAGACACTTACATCATGTGTTGTCTTCATTATAACCCTAATATAATAATTTTAAAGTAATTTTGATAGTAGGCTATTATAGCTTATATAGACACGTCATGTGTTGCCTTCATTATAAGACTTATACATATACTTATACTTTTATTCTTTGGAATTTAACACTACGTGAGTTGTGTGGTCCTCCGTCCTCTGTTGTCCTCTGTGTTTTTTATACATTTTTGTTTTAATTGGTTTTAACCTTTAAAATTGTTTTTAATCATATTAATATTTATATTGGTTTTATATTGTTTTTATATGTATTTAATTTTTGTTTTTATTCAGTCATTGGTGGAGCTCAGGATAATATTTGAATATTGTTTTTAATATTTTTTTTGTTGTTTAAATGTGCTATATAAAGAAAGTGGATTGGATTGGATTGGATTATATACGGCTTTTAATTTTTTGAGGATTAGTTTTTTGTATTTTTGGTCCAGGCTCTTTCAACGACTTGGGTTGCCGACCCCTGGTTTAACACTACTGTGATTTCTTGCTAAATTAGGTCTCATTAGTGTGATTCACATTTAGGTTATTTTCAGTCTCATCAGATGATTCATTCTTTGCACAGATTTCCATATTTAAAGTCTCTGTTTTTACAGTTAAAAAACAAAAAAATAAAATAAAAAAACATGTTTTGCTTCGTTTCCTGCTTGACTGTTGCTCCCTCGTCTACACTCTCCTCCCCCACACACCACAAACGCAGCTTGCCAGAAACAAAAGATGGAGGAAGGAAAATGCAACATATCCCCAAAAAGTTGAAGCAAGGGGTGGAGGCTTAAAGAATCTGAGCGCGGCTTGCAAGGAATTCTGAGCAATTAGTCGAAATAACGCATTTTCCCAGCAAACCGCTGTTAAAGCCAAGGTCCAACAGGGAGATGTAAGTACACTGGCGGACTCCAAATGATTTAGTGCAATCACTTGACGTTAGATATTCAAGTCTGGAGTATTAACCCTCTAAAGTGAGTGTGTATTCACGGGGTAAGAGCTGCAAGTGTATTACCTGTCAGGAAGGTAGGTGTGATTGTGTGGCTCGCCCAGGTCCCAACGTTGGCATTCTTTTCCGCTCTCTGTGTGGTCCATGGGTCCCCTGTAATCCTCACCATTGCAATGCATGCACTCCACTACACACACACACACACACACACACACACACACACACACACACACACACACACACACACACACACACACAGAGAGACCAGCTATAAAACAATTAAGAATAAATGGTCTTGCAGCTATCGTTCTATGTGTTCTGGACATGCAAGACGAAATACACTCACACAGTTCAACATATAGGGAAGGTAGTAGGAAGAAACAAATCCTTTTTTAATTCTCCACCATCCCTAGTATTAGAAATTACTGTTGCTTTGCTCACATCCTGTTTTTAGTGTTACCATAGTGTTATAGTGTTAAATACAAAGGAAATGATAAAACATGCGTTATATATATATATATATATATATATATATATATATATATATATATATATATATATATATATATATATTGTATTTTATGCATTGATTAAAAAAAAGAAAACGTGCAGAATTTTTAAAAAAAATATAGCTTCCAATCAAATACAAAAAATTGATGAAAATATATAATTATGTGTAAAAGACAGGTAAAATATATGTAAACCAAGCAAAAACTTATTAATTGGGGTGCATATATATATATATATATATATATATATATATATATATATATATATATATATATATATATATATATATATATATATATATATACAAACCCCGTTTCCATATGATTTGGGAAATTGTGTTAGATGTAAATATAAACGGAATACAATGATTTGCAAATCCTTTTCAACCCATATTCAGTTGAATATGCTACAAAGACAACATATTTGATGTTCAAACTAATAAACTTTTTTTTTTTTGTGCAAATAATCATTAACTTTAGAATTTGATGCCAGCAACACGTGACAAAGAAGTTGGGAAAGGTGGCAATAAATACTGATAAAGTTGAGGAATGCTCATCAAACACTTATTTGGAACATCCCACAGGTGAACAGGCAAATTGGGAACAGGTGGGTGCCATGATTGGGTATAAAAGTAGATTCCATGAAATGCTCAGTCATTCACAAACAAGGATGGGGCGAGGGTCACCACTTTGTCAACAAATGCGTGAGCAAATTGTTGAACAGTTTAAGAAAGACCTTTCTCAACCAGCTATTGCAAGGAATTTAGGGATTTCACCATCTACGGTCCGTCATATCATCAAAGGGTTCAGAGAATCTGGAGAAATCACTGCACGTAAGCAGCTAAGCCCGTGATCTTTGATCCCTCAGGCTGTACTGCATCAACAAGCGACACCAGTGTGTAAAGGATATCACCACATGGGCTCAGGAACACTTCTGAAACCCACTGTCAGTAACTACAGTTGGTCGCTACATCTGTAAGTGCAAGTTAAAACTCTCCTATGCAAGGAGAAAACCGTTTATCAACAACACCCAGAAACGCCGTCAGCTTCGCCGGGCCTTAGCTCATCTAAGATGGACTGATAGAAAGTGGAAAAGCGTTCTGTGGTCTGACGAGTCCACATTTCAAATTGTTTTTGGAAACTGTGGACGTTGTGTCCTCCAGACCAATGAGGAAAATAACCATCTGGGTTGTTATAGGCGCAAAGTTGAAAAGCCAGCATGTGTGATGGTATGGGGGTGTATTAGTGCCCAATACATGGGTAACTTACACATCTGTGAAAGCACCATTAATGCTGAAAGGTACATACAGGTTTTGGAGCAACATATGTTGCCATCCAAGCAACGTTACCATGGACGCCCCTGCTTATTTCAGCAAGACAATGCCAAGCCACGTTTACATCAACATGGCTTCATAGTAAAAGAGTGCGGGTACTAGACTGGCCTGCCTGTAGTCCAGACCTGTCTCCCATTGAAAATGTGTGGTGCATTATGAAGCCTAAAATACCACAACGTAGACCCCCGGACTGTTGAACAACTTAAGCTGTACATCAAGCAAGAATGGGAAAGAATTCCACCTGAGAAGCTTCAAAAATGTGTCTCCTCAGTTCCCAAACCTTTGCTGAGTGTTGTTAAAAGGAAAGGCCATGTAACACAGTGGTGAACATGCCCTTTCCCAACTACTTTGGCACGTGTTGCAGCCATGAAATTCTAAATTAATTATTATTTGCAAAATTAAAAATAAAGTTTATGAATTTGAACATCAAATATCTTGTCTTTGTAGTGCATTCAACTGAATATGGGTTGAAAAGGATTTGCAAATCATTGTATTAAATTTATATTTACATCTAACACAATTTCCCAACTCATATGCAAACGGGGTTTGTACATTAAAACTTTGTTCAACTAGGCACGCCTGGCTCCTGCGAAGTATATGTCAGTGGTACCGCTAGGAAGCGACCTCTACAGTGTTTTTAAGTATCTATTTTTTTACGTCAAACGTCACCAGCAAAGAGGGGAGGATATAATCCAGAATTTCTTCTGAATCTAATCATCATTTAAAAATTGGAATCAAATCGAATCATAAGTTGCTGTGAATATCACATCCTTACTAATCAATAATGATAAATAAATAAATAAACTAAATTGCATAACAGATCCAACCTGACACATGTCACGTTACACACCATTTTATGATAAAACACCTCCCCTTCATTTTATCGCCACGACTTTATGCACACATGATGCACCAAAGTGTTTATTAGGTGAGAGACCAATGACGAGGCTTTCATGTGCACGAAACCTCCCCTGGCTGCACACCGTCTCCTGTCAACAAGACCGAACGGCGCAAATTCAAAGCAGATGTCCGTGACGCCGCACATTTTACACGCGCACGCTGCTTCGGCGAGCCAACTTTGCGTGTCGGCCAGCGTGTTTCTCATTACAGGCCGCTAATATCTGTCAATACGAAAAGGTCGTTTACTGCGACGCGTAAAACAACTTTGGGAATTCCTGAGCGTGTCTAATTACCAGCGGCCTGGCGGTGCCGCTGTCACGCAGGAGCCAGCGAGAACCCGTGTGGGACCGGAGGTCATTATCAAGAACCTCTTTCAAGGAGACGTCGGCGCCTGACAGCAAATATTGCGTGATATAGCATAGACGCTGAAACAATGGTGGGAAAGTACATTCGCCGGCCCATAAATATCGCTTTATTCATCCAGACACATTACTCAACAGTGATTCTCTTTACGTGCCAGTAAAAGAGGAGGCCAAATCTCAAAGAAAAGAGGACGCACCACACCTGCATTAAGCAGACAACTTACAACATGAGAGCTACACAAAAGAAAAAGTGAATTATTTGTGATTTATTTATAAAAGTGTTTTGCAACCTTTTTTGGAGCCAAGGTACATGTTTTTCATTGAAATAATGCAGAGGCACACAACCAGCAGAAAACATGTCAAAAGTCATTCTCGCAATTGTTGGATATGAATTTAAACCAGACCTGGGCATTCTGCGGCCCGCGGGCCACATCCGGCCCTTTGTGCGTCCCTGTCCGGCCCGCGTGAGGCCAATTATAAATTACAAAATAAATTTAAAAAAGTATCTATGTCGAGTGTGCAATACAACGGTGCTGCTTTTGTTTTGAAAATCGTTATTTGTATTACTTCCGTGTGGACGTATGCGCGTGCGTGATTGTGAGCGAATGTGAACAGCTGCAATCGCAAATTACAAAATAAAGTTGAAAAAACATCTATGTCGTGCGCGCAATACAACTGTGCTGCTTTTATTTTGAAAAGTATTATTTATGGGCGTGTGTCCGCGTGTAACCTGCGAGTGAAGGTGCACATGCAGCGACAAGTGATGCACGCTTTACACCCGAGACGCTAAAAAGAGAAAAGTTGATGAGGAATGGCGTGTTTCCAACAAGACATGGACTGCCAAGCAACGTTCCCTCTAAGGTGCGCGCCTGCGCAATTGCGCACTGCTCAAGCGTCCGCTGCGCGCAGCAAATATATGCCGCGCACCAAATCAAACCCCATCTGAATTCTAAACAAAATAAACATATTTATTCTATGTAATTTTGCAATGCAACTTTGAGTGACAGTGACAACAAGCGGCCCTAACGGTGTTCGTCAACACCGTTCAATTGAACACCGTTCAATTATTGTAACGTCTATCGAGATGCTTCGAGGACAGGAATTATATCCATCACTTTATTGAGCAAAACTGTTTATATTCGGACATAACCACACCAAAAACATGAATAAAACACTTCTATCTGGAAAAACTAGTCATTTTCTGCCGTACAAACCAGGCCAAAAGCAACTTGTCATCTGTCACCAACACGCATACCACTAAGCCACTGGTGCGTTTATGGCCACACAAAAAGTCGGACAACTCAAACACCACACAAAGTTACACTATGACTCCTCAGTCATATGTGTGCTTATTTTACTGTCATTTATTATTAATGTTAATTTATTTATATTAGTCATGGAATGCTGTTACACACACTATGTTGAAGTATTACTATTATTATTAATTATTATTATTATTATTATTATTATTTATCTTACGGTATATATCAAAAATAATATTGAGCAAAATTTAATTGAAATATTGTGGATGTGGCCCTCCAGCAGTGCTCGGGTTGCTCATGCGGCCCCCGGTAAAAATTAATTGCCCACCCCTGCTTTAAACCATACCGTATTTCCTTGAATTGGCGCAGGGAATATAGTATTCGCACGTCTAGAATTACTGCCGGGTCAAACTCGTTTCTCAAAATAATTAACGCATGCTTGGCCTTATCGCCGGTTTATTATTGAAGCTGGATCAACTTAGTTTCGCAAAATATTAATTTTATTATCGCATGTCTAAAATTTTCACCGGGTCAAACTCGTTTCGCAAAATATTTAGCATATGGCTAGAACTTCCGCCGGGTCAAATTCGTTACGTCACGAGTGACGCATCTGTCCTCATTTTCAAAATGGAGGAAGCTGCTTTCAGTAGTTTACAATCGCACAAAGGAAAAAAGATAAAGAGCTATTCAGTAGGATTTAAGGTCCAAGCTATTGAATACCGGTACAGTATGCTAAAGAGAACAGTAAGCAGCTATGTTTTATTAATATACCGTAGCTGCATGTGTGAAATACTGTATAAGTCATTAAATGACTCCCGCCTCCTGGTGGTAGAGGGCGCTGCCGCGCTAGTGATCCTTCTTGCGACTTCCGGTACTGCAGAAGAAGTGAACACACGCAGCAAGAGATTGTTTTTCTTCCTTCTAACATGGAGGATTACATACCGGTATCTAAAATAAAACAGTTTTCTAAACTGGACTTTCAATGGAAGCAGGAGGTAATAATTAAAGGAATATCTCCATCGAAACAGAGACTTTTAAAACGGAAAAAAGAAACTAATGAAGGCTTCTATAAACAAGTTATCGATGCTTTTGGTCAGAAGGAGCTGCAAATGGACTCCATTTATAAGTACAGGTAAGACCATAATAACGTTTTTTTTAATTAAATGTGCTTTTCATGATGGTATGCTTACATCACACTCAAAGCGCACGTCTAAATTTTATGGATTCCTTTTGGTAAACGCCGGAGTGAGAAGAGGTTTTAAAATAATTACCGCATGCACGGCCATCCCGCCGGTTTCCGGTAAACGCAGGAGTGACAGGAGGTTTTAAATTAATTAACGCCCCTGCGGCTATTCAAGGAAATACGGTAACCAACCATGCAGGGTTGCAAAATTCCGGGAATATTAAAAGTTGGAAACTTTCCATGGGAATTAACTGGAATTAATGGGGAATTAATGGGAATAAACATTGAATGCAACATGCTAGATCTTGCAGCATGATTATTAGCTAAAACAACCTGATTTAAAGGCCTACTGAAATGATTTGTTTTTATTTCAACGGGAATAGCAGATCCATTCTATGTGTCATACTTGATCATTTCGCGATATAGCCATATTTTTGCTGAAAGGATTTAGTAGAGAAAATCGACGATAAAGTTCGCAACTTTTGCTCGCTGATAAAAAAAAGCCTTGCCTGTACCGGAAGTAGCGTGACGTCACAGGAGCTAGTATTCCTCACAATTCCCCGTTGTTTACAATGGAGCGAGAGATTCGGAGCGACAAAGCGACGATTACCCCATTAATTTGAGCGAGGATGAAAGATTCCTAGATGAGGAACGTTACAGTGAAGGACTAGAGAGGCAGTGATGGACGTATCTTTTTTCTCTCTGACCGTAACTTAGGTACAAGCTGGCTCATTGGATTCCACACTCTCTCCTTTTTCTATTGTGGATCACGGATTTGTATTTTAAACCACCTCGGATACTATATCCTCTTGAAAATGAGAGTCGAGCACGCAAAATGGACATTTAAAGTGACTTTTATCTCCACGACAATACATCGGTGACACACTTAGCTACTGAGCTAACGTGATAGCATCGTTCTCAAATGAAGATAGAAACAAAAGAAATAAATCCCTGACTGGAAGGATAGACAGAAGATCAACAATACTATTAAACCATGTACATGTAACTACACGGTTAAAAATTCTCAGCCTGGTAAGGCTTAACAATGCTGTTGCTAACGACGCTAAGGCTAATTTAGCAACTTAGCAACCGGACCTCACAGAACTATGATAAAAACATTAGCGCTCCACCTACGCCAGCCAGCCCTCATCTGCTCATCAACAGCCGTGCTCACCTGCGTTCCAGCGATCGACGGCGCGACGAAGGACTTCATCCGTGGGTTTGGCGGCAAGCATCGGCTAGGCGTAGTAAGTAGTCCTTGTTGTGTTGCTGTAAGTATTGCACTTAGCCGCTAATACACCGATCGATCCCACCTACAACGTTCTTCTTTGCAGCCTCCATTGTTCATTAAACAAATTGCAAAAGATTCACCAACACAGATGTCCAGAATACTGTGGAATTTTGTCGAAGAAAACAAGAGGTTTTTGTATCGGGTCGATGGGGTACAACCACTTCCGTGGATTTTGTGACGTCACGCGCATAAATCTTATCCAAAGGAGTTTTTCAACCGGAAGTGTGGCAGGAATTTTAAAATTGCACTTTATAAGTTAACCCGGCCGTATTGGCATGTGTTGCAATGTTAAGATGTCATCATTGATATATAAACTATCAGACTGCGTGGTCGGTAGTAGTGGCTTTCAGTAGGCCTTTAATGCACATTCAGTAGAATGTCAACGCTGCACTGTGCATTCCTCCATCACATGTGCAGTGCATTCTTCCATCACATGCACAGATAATTCCCAGCATGCTACACACTACAGCAGGGCTATTGAGGCCACACTAGTATTTGAGCCCAAGGACTTCATCTAGACAGGTAAGTGTTGATGGTATTACTGGGGTAAATATATTCGATCTATGGTATTTAATTTTAATAGAGGTATAATTCGCCGGATAGTCGAACCTCGGATTCAGGAGGAACAGTGTGGTTTTCGTCCTGGTCGTGGAACTGTGGACCAGCTCAATACTCTCGGCAGGGTCATTGAGGGTGCATGGGAGTTTGCCCAACCGGTCTACATGTGCTTTGTGGACTTGGAGAAGGCATTTAACTGTGTACCTCGGTAAGTCCTGTGGTGAGTACTCAGAGAGTATGGGGTATCGGACTGTCTGATTGTGGAGGTCCGCTCCCTGTATGATCAGTGTCAGAGCTTGGTCCGCATTGTCGGCAGTAAGTCGGACACGTTTCCAGTGAGGGTTGGACTCCGCCAAGGCTGCCCTTTGTCACCCATTCTGTTCATAACTTTTATGGACAGATTTCTAGGCGCAGTCAAGGCGTTGTGGGGATCTGGTTTGGTGGCTGCAGGATTAGGTCTCTGCTATTTGCAGATGATGTGGTCCTGATGGCTTCATCTGGCCAAGATCTTCAGCTCTCACTGGATCGGTTCGCAGCCGAGTGTGAAGCGACTGGGATGAGAATCAGCACCTCCAAGTCCAGGTCCATGGTTCTCGCCCGGAAAAGGGTGGAGTGCCATCTTAGGGTTGGGGTGGAGATCTTGCCCCAAGTGGAGGAGTTCAAGTACCTCGGAGTCTTGTTCAGAGTGGATCGCGAGATCGACAGGCGGATCGGTGCGGCGTCTTCAGTAATGCGGATGATCCGTTGTAGTTAAGAAGGAGCTGAGCCAGAAGGCAAAGCTCTCAATTTACCGGTCGATCTACGTTCCCATCCTCACCTATGGTCATGAGCTTTGGGTTATGACCTAAAGGACAAAATCACGGGTACAAGCGGCCAAAATGAGTTTCCTACGCCGGGTGGCGGGGCTCTCCCTTAGAGATAGGGTGAGAAGCTCTGCCATCCGGGAGGAGCTCAAAGTAAAACCGCTGCTCCTCCACATCAAGAGGAGCCAGATGAGGTGGTTCGGGCATCTGGTCAGGATGCCACCCGAACGCCTCCCTAGGGAGGTGTTTAGGGCACGTCCGACTGGTAGGAGGTCACGGGGAAGACCCGGGACACGTTGGGAAGACTATCTCTCCTGGCTGGCCTGGTAACGCCTCGGGATCCCCCGGGAGGAGCTGGACGAAGTGGCTGGGGAGAGAGAAGTCTGGGCTTCCCTGCTTAGGCTGCTGTCCCCGCGACCCGACCTCGGATGGATGGATGGATGGTGTAATTGCTTGTTACTGTATGACTGCAGACTACTCCAGCAGACTTCCACTCAAGCCAGCTAGCTGTTCCTGTACTTGTTAAATGATTTTGGGGCCAATATCTCTTGCTAGCTAGGTTTATGTACCACCATAGTCTCATAATGAACCGACAATATTTCTCCGTTAGCCGTGATGCTAAAATAGTGAAGGGAAAAGTCCGCCCGGTCCATAGCTTTCTGGGAATGTGACTCGTCCAAACTAATTTATTTTGATATCCCTGCTGTACACTGACTACTCTAAAGAATATCCAAGTTACATTTCTATTGTATTGTCCCTAATGAAGATGCAGTACGTTGATTTATAAATGGTTGCTCAAATGTGAAGGTGTGCCAGAAAGGTGTAAGGTGTGTATGTCCTACCCTGGGAACACTGTGGTATGGCACACTCTTGGTGTCTCAGGTGTGGCCGTGGGTCCGTAGTGAAGCACCATGGTCCGGCGGTGGAGTTATCTGGGTTACGACAGTAGTTCTCCCTGAGGTCCTTCTTCCAGAAGCGCCTGGACGTGAATCTATCAGGAGCAGAACAGCGGTTCCATGAACAAGCACATGTGCAAAGACCACCTGAAAGGTCTTTGTAGCCATCGTGTGGATACCATTTTAAAACTCAGAAACAGAAAAACCCTCAAGGCCTCAGTGATTGTTGTCTTATCCAACATACGTGGTCAAAGGTTTTACATACACCTGTAAAGAAGATCATGTCATGGCTGTCTTGAGTTTCCAATCATTTCTACAAGTCTTATTTTTTTGTGATAGAGTGATTGGAGCACATACTTGACCTGACCACAGAAGGTCTTATCTGTGACCATGTGGTGTCAGATGAAACAAAAATGGAGCTGTTTGGTCACAATACCCAGCAATATGTTTGGAGGAAAAAAGGTGAGACCTTTAGTCCCAGGAACACCATACCTACCGTCAAGCATGCTGGTGGTAATATTATGCTCTGGGCCTGTTTTGCTGCCAATGGAACTGGTGCTTTACAGAGAGTACCATATTTTTCCGGAGTATAAGTCGCACCGGAGTATAAGTCGCACCGGCCAAAAATGCATAAAAAAGAAGGAAAAAAACATATATAAGTCGCACTGGAGTATAAGTCGCATTTTTTGGGGAAATGTATTTGATAAAAGCCAACACCAAGAATAGACATTTGAAAGGCAATTTAAAATAAATAAAGAAAAGTGAACAACAGGCTGGATAAGTGTATGTTATATGAGGCATAAATAACCAACTGAGAACGTGCCTGGTATGTTAACGTAACATATTATGGTAAGAGTCATTCAAATAACTATAACATATAGAACATGCTATACGTTTACCAAACAATCTGTCACTCCTAATCGCTAAATCCCATGAAATCTTATACGTCTAGTCTCTTACGTGAATGAGCTAAATAATAGTATTTGATATTTTACGGTAATGTGTTAATAATTTCACAGATAAGTCGCTCCTGAGTATAAGTCGCACCCCCCGGCCAAACTATGAAAACAACTGTGACTTATAGTCCGAAAAATACGGTAAATAGGATAATGGAAAAGGAGGATTACCTTCAAATTCTTCAGGACAAGCTAAAATCATCAGCCCGGAGGTTGGGTCTTGGGTGCAGTTGGGTGTTCCAACAGGACAATGACCCAAAACACACGTCAAAAGTGCTAAAGGAATGGATAAATCAGGCTGGAATTAAGGTTTTTAGTATGGCCTTCCCAAAGTTCTGACGTGTGGACAATGCTGAAGAAACAAGTCCATGTAAGAAAACCAACAAATTTAGCTGAACTGCACCAATTTTGTCAAGAGGAGTTTGTCAAAAATTCGAGCAGAAGCTTGTGGATGGCTACCAAAAGCGCCTTATTGCAGTGAAACTTGCCAAGGGACATGTAAGCAAATATTAACATTGCTGTATGTATACTTTTGACCCAGCACATTTGCTCACATTTTCAGTAGACCCATAATAAATTCATAAAACAACCAAACTTCATGAATGTTGTTTGTGACCAACAAGTATGTGCTCCAATCACTCTATCACAAAACAATAAGAGTTGTAGAAATGATTGGAAACTCAAGACAGCCATGACATTATGTTCTTTACAAGTGTATGTCAACTTTTGACCATGACTGTAAGTGTCTAATCAGCGTAAATGTGATACACCGTCATCAAACTCAATGATAAGAGGACAGCATCATTTTAAAATAATATTCCCGGAATAATCTATAGCTTTCCATGAGGCCTGAGCAGAACGAAAAGTAAACATATACTCATATAGACTCATATATTCATATATTCCAAGTCCTTCAGAGATAGACGCTTGGCCAAACAGTTTTTCCGCAGGGCGATGGAAAGATTATCTCATAACCATCAGCCATTTTTAGGCCACACACTGAAATGTATCCACATTTTATAGAAAGTCAGGTTTTTTTTTTTTTATGGTGAAATAACATTCTCTCCTAGACTTAGACTTAGACAAACTTTAATGATCTGCAAGGGAAATTGTTCCACACAGTAGCTCAGTTACAAAGGATGGAAAGGGTAAGGATGGAAAGGATAATGCACACAAAGGCACAACAAGAGGGCGAAAACAAAAGGTATAAAGTAGGCTAAAAATGTACCATAGTAGCAATATAAAATATAACATATACCGTATTTTTCGGACTATAAGTCACAGTTTTTTTCATAGTTTGGCCGGGGGGTGCGACTTATACTCAGGAGCGACTTATGTGTGAAATTATTAACACATTAGCGTAAAATATCAAATAATATTATTTAGCTCATTCACGTAAGAGACTAGACGTATAAGATTTCATGGGATTTAGCGATTAGGAGTGACAGATTGTTTGGTAAACGTATAGCATGTTCTATATGTTATAGTTATTTGAATGACTCTTACCATAATATGTTACGTTAACATACCAGGCACGTTCTCAGTTGGTTATTTATGCCTCATATAACGTACACTTATTCAGCCTGTTGTTCACTATTCTTGATTTATTTTAAATTGCCTTTCAAATGTCTATTCTTGGTGTTGGGTTTTGTCAAATACATTTCCACAAAAAATGCGACTTATACTCCAGTGCGACCTACTGTATTTTCCGCACTATAAGGCGCACCTAAAAACCTCCAATTTTCTCAAAAGCTGACAGTGCGCCTTATAATCCGGTGCGCCTTATATATGGACCAATATTGAGCCACAACAGGTCTCACAACTACGGGATACATAACGTAACCCCAGCCTCACTGTAGTGTCTATTCTATGCGCCTTATAATGCGGTGCGCCTCATATATGAACAAAGTTTTAAAATAGGCCATTCATTGAAGGTGCGCCTTATAATCCGGTGTGCCCTATAGTGCGGAAAATACGGTATATATGTTTTTTTCCTTCTTTATTATGCATTTTCGGCCGGTGCGACTTATACTCCGGAGCGACTTATACTCCGAAAGATACGGTATGTAATATTTACATATTATATATACAGTATATAATATATACTGATATATTATAATATTATATTATATTATATTGTTATATAATATAGACAATATATTTAAAAAAATCCCAATTACCATGTGCAATATTATTACCATGTGCAATATTATACTTACATACACTACCGATCAAAAGTTTGGGGTCACATTGAAATGTCCTTATTTTTGAAGGAAAAGCACTGTACTTTTCAATGAAGATAACTTTAAACTAGTCTTAACTTTAAAGAAATACACTCTATACATTGCTAATGTGGTAAATGACTATTCTAGCTGCAAATGTCTGGTTTTTGGTGCAATATCTACATAGGTGTATAGAGGCCCATTTCCAGCAACTATCACTCCAGTGTTCTAATGGTACAATGTGTTTGCTCATTGGCTCAGAAGGCTAATTGATAATTAGAAAACCCTTGTGCAATCATGTTCACACATCTGAAAACCGTTTAGCTCGTTACAGAAGCTACAAAACTGACCTTCCTTTGAGCAGATTGAGTTTCTGGAGCATCACATTTGTGGGGTAAATTAAATGCTCAAAATGGCCAGAAAAAGAGGACTTTCATCTGAAACTCGACAGTCTATTCTTGTTCTTAGAAATGAAGGCTATTCCACAAAATTGTTTGGGTGACCCCAAACTTTTGAACGGTAGTGTACTTACAGTGAGCTGTCCAGTTTGAGGTTTACGATGCATTTACAGAAAGACTACAAATAAATGATTTCTTTAGAAAAATGTAAAAATACACATTTTGTTGGAGTTCAAAGGCAATGCACTAAATACTTTTTTGCATCAAGTAAAGACATGATTGGCCAGATTAAATCACATTAAATCAATTCAGTCTAATATTGCAAACTAAAATGCTGTCTGCTGGGTTAAATGTGTAGGTTATTTGTTTTATTGTACAGTACAGGCCAGAAGGTTGGACACACCTTCTCATTCAACGGGTTTTCTTTATTTTCATGACTATTTACATTGTATATTGTCACATAAAAACTATGAACATGTGGAGTTATGTTCTTAACAAAACAAGTACAAATAACTGAAAACATGATTTATATTCTAGTTTTTTCAAAATAGCGACCCTTTGTATCAAAATAGCCACTTGCTATGCACACTCTTGGCATTCTCTCCATGAGCTTCAAGAGGTCGTCAACCAGGGTTGATTAGTGGAATTTATTGCTTTATCAATGGGGTTGGGACCATCAGTTGTGTTGTGAATGAGATGGGTGCGTCCAAACTTATGGCCTGTACTGTACATTGTAGTACAGTTTTGGTAGGTTTGATTTGGTTATTCGAGGAAGGTTTGCCCTGGTTTTTGTACCCAGTTTCAGTTATCGTACAGGCAAACATTGCATTGTTACGCTGAATCGAGAGCCTAAACAGAACATTTCACGCATTGTTGATTCAGTCTCTTTGCTTATTTTCATTCAGTTTGACTGAAAAAGAACCCACTACTGGGACCAAAGCACTCTGGAATATATTGTTTGACACAAACAGACTATCTTTGAATCTCAGTATAAGTAAAATAATGCTATATGGTAACAGAAACAAAAAACACAGGACGAGATGTTGAACAGTCCCTTGTGCCAAATGTGGTGAGTACTCACTTGAGACGTCCTTGTTGTTGAGAGTGGTAGACAGACAACGTGGGAGTGTGGGGGGGTGGGGTGTTCTTGTGAGTTGTGTGGGATATGAGACTTGGTCAGGGTTAAATTCCAGGACAATTGGACAAGTGACACATCTTCAGTAGTGTGCCCTTGCATCATTGGGTGTTTCGGCCTTCAAACACTAAACAACCTCTGAAGGATGATCAGTCCTCAGCTTGTGTCCCGTGCTCAACTGTTCCCGAAATTCACCCTGTTACACTGCTGTTTACGGGGCCCAACCGGGGTCCTTCCGCTTGAGCCAAATCCACTGGCTGCTTCTTTCAGCTGCCTCTGAGACTGCTCTGATGGTCCTCCGCAGAGCCTGACCGTGGCTTCTTCGTCTGTCGTGTGTCCTTAGATTTTCAGCTCTGTTGAGGCGAGCCAGGTCAACGTGTCATCGTCCAGGTCAATCAGACCTTGTTCGCCATTCGGTGGCCGGTGTTTGGGGCAACTAGTTACTATGTGCTCTACTGTCTGGACTGGGTCCCCACACTCGCAGGAGGCATCTTGCGCAAGTCACCACCTCTTCATTGCTGCTCCGTAGCGTCCTCAAGCTTCCGGGGAAGTTCCTGGCCAGAGACGTCTGTGGGGTCGTCGATGTACTGGTGCAGCCTAGATGGTTCTGCTAACTTCTACTGTTCTCTCCATCTCGTCTTGACCCAGGTGGCCTTGGAAGTATCAGCTGATGTTGTGCTGAGCAGCTCGTGGGCTTGCATGGCAAAGGGGCGCCTTGACTTTAGGCGCACGAGTCGTGGTGTTTCTGTAAAAATCTTATGGAGGAGGTGGGATTCGCTGGTCTGTGCCTTTCGGGAGAGGGCCAGTGTGGCTGCTTCTCGTCTGATGTTTGCCGGGGCGATGCCAGCGAGAATGGGCAGTTGGTTTACTGGGGTCCCTCGCAGGCACCCGGAGACGGTCCGCAGGGCGCTGTTGAGGGCGACATCCAACTTCTTTACATGGGCGCTACGGCACAAAACCGGGGCACAGTACTCGGCGGCTGAGAACACCAGGGCCAGCGTGGACATGTGCAGTATTTTCGTCGTAGCTCCCCATGTGGTGCCAGCTAGCCGCCGTATTAGGGCGGCACGGGCACTTGTCTTTGCCTTGGCATTGTGCAGGTGTTGTTTGAATGTCAGTGTTCTGTCAAGCTTCACACCGAGGTACGTGGGAACGGGCTGGGACTGTAACCGGGCATTATCCACCATGGTGCTCATCTCACGGGCTGCTTCCATGTTGTTGAGGTGGAACATTGAATATGTTGTCTTATCCATGCTGAGCTTGAGACGCCACCGTGGCTGCCGAGTTCCCTCAGCAGTCTGATGGTAGACGACGCCACAAATCCTCTGCATCTCACTTCAACTGGATAGACTTTGGTGTTCCAGCCACGCTGCCTCGCTTCTTCTGCTAGCTCTGAGTAGCGCAGCTTCTTACGTTCATAGGCCTCCTCCACAGAGTTCTCCCATGGGACTTTGAGCTCTATGATGTAAGCAGTCTTCACCGAAGGGGACCAGAGCACCAAGTCTGGCCTGAGGTTGGTAGAGGCAATCTCAGGTTGGAAAACTAGCTGTTTGCCGATGTCTGCCAGCATCTTCCAGTCGCGGGCCATGTATAGGTGTGCTGCTTCTGGTTTGGTGGAAAGCTGTTAGGGTGTTTTTCCCGCCCTCTCGGACAAACATTGTTGTCTTCAAGAGATTAGATGCTCTTGGTGGCAAGGAGTTGCTGGCACTACGCATGCTCTCCAAGTACAAACCCCATTTCCATATGAGTTGGGAAATTGTGTTAGATGTAAATATAAACGGAATACAATGATTTGCAAATCCTTTTCAACCCATATTCAATTGAATGCACTACAAAGACAAGATATTTGATGTTCAAACTCATACACTTTTTTTTTTTTTGCAAATAATAATTAACTTAGAATTTCATGGCTGCAACACGTGCCAAAGTAGTTGGGAAAGGGCATGTTCACCACTGTGTTACATGGCCTTTCCTTTTAACAACACTTAGTAAACATGGTTGTTGTGGTATTTTAGGCTTCATAATGCGCCACATATTTCAATGGGAGACAGGTCTGGACTACAGGCAGGCCAGTCTAGTACCCGCATTCTTTTACTATGAAGCCACGTTGATGTAACACGTGGCTTGGCATTGTCTTGCTGAAATAAGCAGGGGCGTCCATGATAACGTTGCTTGGATGGCAACACATGTTGCTCCAAAACCTGTATGTACCTTTCAGCATTAATGGCGCCTTCACAGATGTGTAAGTTACACATGTCTTGGGCACTAATACACCCCCATACCATCACAGATGCTGGCTTTTCAACTTTGCGCCTATAACAATCCGGAAAACCTATCTTTTCTTATTTGTTCCGGAGCACACAACGTACACAGTTTCCATAAACAATTTGAAATGTGGACTCGTCAGACCACAAGACACTTTTCCACTTTACATCAGTCCATCTTCGATGAGCTCGGCCCAGCAAAGCCGGCGGCGTCTCTGGGTGTTGTTGATAAATGGCTTTGGCTTTGCATAGTAAAGTTTTAACTTGCACTTACAGATGTAGCAACCAACTCTAATTACTGACAGTGGTTTCCTGAAGTGTTCCTGAGTCCATGTGGTGATATCCTTTACACACTTATGTCACTTTTTGATGCAGTACCGCATGAGGGATCGAAGTTCTGTAATATTATGGCTTACGTGCAGTGATTTCTCCAGATTCTCTGAACCCTTTAAAGATATTACGAACCGTAGATGGTGAAATCCCTAAATTCCTTGCAATAGCTGGTTGAGAAATGTTGTTTTTAACTTTTGGACTCACGCATTTGTTCACAAAGTGGTGACCCTCGCCCCATCCTTGTTTGTGAATGGGTATGCTGACTTTATACCCAATCATGGCACCCACCTGTTCCCAATTAGCCTGTTCACCTGTGGGATGTTCCTAATAAGTGTTTGATGAGCATTCCTTAACTTTCTCAGTCTTTATTGCCTCTTGTGCCAGCTTTTTGAAACATGCTGCAGGAACCAAATTCCAAATTTGCAAAAAAGTAACAACATTTTCCAGTTCGAACGTTAAATATCTTGTCTTTGCAGTCTATTCAATTGAATATAACTTGAAAAGGATTTGCAAATCATTGTATTCTGTTTTTATTTACCATTTAAACAACGTACCAACTTCACTGGTTTTGGGTTTTGTCTACAGTACAGGCCAAAATTTTGGACACACCTTCTCATTCACAACACAACTGATAGTCCCAACCCCATTGATAAAGCAAGAAATTCCACTAATCAACCCTGATAAGTGAAAACCCTTTCAGGTGACTACCTCTTGAAGCTCATCGAGAGAATGCCAAGAGTGTGCAAAATAGTAATCAGCTATTTTGAAGAAACTACAATATAAAACATGTTTTCAGGTAAATCACCTTTTTTTGGTTAAGTACATAACTCCACATGTGTTCATTCATAGTTTTGATGTGACAATCTACAATGTAAATAGTCATGAAAATAAAGAAAACACATTGAATGAGGAGAAGGTGTGTCCAAACTTTTGGCCTGTACTGTATATATATATATATATATATATATATATATATATATATATATATATATATATATATATATATATATATATATATATATATATATATATATATATATATATATATATATATATGTATATATATATATATATATATATATATATATATATATATATATATATATATATATATATATATATATATATATATATATATATATATATATATATATATATATATATATATATCTTAATTAGATTATCCAAAAAATAGTGCTCGATACCGTGGTAGAGCGTAATATGTATGTGTGGGGAAAAAATCAGAAGACTATTTCATCTCTACAGGCCTGTTTCATGAGGGGTTTTCCTCAATCCTCCTGAGGATTGAGGAAAACCCCTCATGAAACAGGCCTGTAGAGATGAAATAGTCTTGTGATTTTTTCCCCACACATACATACATACATACATACATACATACATACATACATACATATATATATATATACATATATATATATATATATATATATATATATATATATATATATATATATATATATATATATATATATATATATATATATATATATATATATATACATATATACATACATACATATATATATATATACATATATATATATATATATATATATATATATATATATATATATATATATATATATATATATATATATATATACATATATATATATATATATATATATATATATATATATATATATATATATATATATATATATATATATATATACATATATATATATTTAAAGAAATAAACATGATATGTAATACATTTATTACATACATACACAATATAAACATAAACTAAGTCATCTTCAAATTTTCCATACTGTTTTCTCAATGTCCAAGCAGGATCACTATTGATTTAAAGGGTACTTCACTTGAGATCAAAGGTCAAGTAGCGGACACTCACTTGTAAATTAAACACATCCATTTCAGGTTTTTTTCCTCAAGCAAAACACTTTTTCACTTGAAGTACATGTTTTCTCTTGTGGAGAAACAACGGTTCACTGCGTGCATGAGGAACATCTTCTTAATTGGCTCATTTTATTTTTTACAGGCAGCTATTTACAATCAGGCAGCAAACACGCAATTGAAAAACGTGCGGTGTCTGGGAATAGAACGGTGGGGGGGGGGGGGATGTACCTCCAGCTTTGCTCGAGGCTCTTAGATATTATCTTAATCCTGTTTAAACACGCACAAGCACACACACACACACACACACACACACACACACACACACACACACACACACACACACACACACACACACACACACTCTTGTATTTCTTACTTTCTTGAGACCTCCTAATAAGGCCTACCTCTTTAGGACCACCCTTTCTAGAAATATAAAGATTTGTAATTACAACATTAATAATATATACATACTATGCACAAAGTTATAATTTTACATAAAAAATGTATAATTTTACATTAAAAAGTCATAATTTTACATTAAAAAAGTCATAATTTTACGAGAAAATACTGCAATATTACAGAAACAGAAAGAATATGAGAAATTGTTCCCAATTTTATAAGAAAAATGTCGACACATTGTGAGAAAAAGACTGCTTTTAGTTAATTGTTTTATTTGTTTTATGTTTTTGTGATTGGTTTTTAATCTTTATTATTTACTTCAAGTTATTACAGTATGTTTCCATATACAGTGCATATATACATGTTTTTTTTTAAATACATTTTGGTCAAAGGGGGTGCATTTCAATTTCTTACACACACTTGTTATTTCATATGTTGACCAGAGGGGGGAGCACTTTTAAAACCGACACACAGCCAATTTGAAAAATCCCTCTTTTTAGGGACCACCCTCATTTTAGGACCACCCTTTCTAGATATATAAATATTTGTATTTACAACATTAATATTATATACATACTATGCACATATAAAAAAGCTTGTTGTGAAAAATGAGTTGGAATTTCACAAGAAAACGGTCACAATTTCACAAGAACATTTTTGAATTTTGGCAGTATTATAATACAAGTCGTAGTTTTACTCAACGCAGGTCAAAATTATAGAAGAAAAACTGAGCATTTGTGCAAAATATGATAAAAGTTGGAATTTTACTCAATAACAGTCGCAATTTTACAAGAAAACTTTAAAATGTTGCAATATTATAATAAAAATCTGAATTTTACTTGGCAAAATGATGACGGAAGTCATAATTTCACTCAAAAAAATGTCACTGTTTTACAAGAACAACAACAAAATTGGCAATAGTGTGATACAAGTCGGAATTGCATATGGCAAATGTCACCATTTTGCATTAAAAAAGTAATAATTTTACATAAAAAAGTAATAATCCATCCATCCATTTTCTACCGCTTGTCCCGTTCAGGGTCGCGGGGGGTGCTGGAGCCTATCTCAGCTGCATTCGGGCGGAAGGCGGGGTGCACCCTGGACAATACGCCACCTCATCACAGGGCCAATACAGACAGACAGACAACATTCACACTCACATTCACACACTAGGGACCATTTAGTGTTGCCAATCAACCTATCCCCAGGTGCAATAATTTTACATAAAAAAGTTATAATTTTACATTAAAAAGTTATACGTTTACATTAAAAAGTTACAATTTTACATAAAAAAGTCATAATTTTACATTAAAAAAAGTCCAAATTTTATGAGAAAATACTGTAACATTACAGGAACAGGAAGAATATGAAAAATTGTTCCCAATTTATAACAAAAAAGTCTACACATTGTGAGAAAAATATTACTTTTAGTTAATTTATTTATTTATTTATTTATTTTTTGTAATTGGTTTTCAATCTTTATTATTTACTTCAAGTTATTACAGTATGTTTCTATATACAGTATATATATACAGTTGTGCTCATAAGTTTACATACCCTGGGAGAATGTATGATTTCTTGGCCATTCTTCAGAGAATATGAATGATAACACAAAAACCTTTATTCCACTCATGCTTAATGGTTGTGAGAAGCTATTTATTGGCAAACAACTGTGTTTACTCTTTTTCAATCAATATGACAAAAGAAAGTACCCAAATGACCCTGATCAAAAGTTTACATACCCCAGTGACTTTGATGTGATAACATGCACAAAAGTTGACACAAACAGGTTTGAATGGCTAATCAAGGTTCCAATCCTCACCTGTGGCCTGTTTGTTTGTAATTAATGTGTGTGTATAAAAGGTCAGTGAGTTTGCATCTTACATCCAGTGCTGCACAGATGTTTCTGGATTCTGAGTCATGGGGAAGGCAAAGATCTGCGAGATAAGGTAATTGAACTGCATAAAACAGGAAAGGGGTATAAAAAGTTTTCCAAGGAATTGAGAATGCCAATCAGCAGTGTTCAAACGCTGATTAAGAAGTGGAAAATGAGGGATTCAGGTCGACCAGCAAAGATTTCAGCCACAACTGCCAGGAAAATTGTTCGAGATGCAAAGAAAAATCCACAAATAGCTTCGGCTGAAATACAGGACTCTCTGAAAAATGGTGGTGTGGCTGTTTCAAGATGCACAATAAGGAGGCACTTGAATAAAAATGGGCTGCATGGTCGAGTCGCCAGAAGAAAGCCATCACTCCAAATTACTTTGTTCCAAAAGTTTTGAGGCTTGTCTCTGTGCTGTTTGGCGTAATGTAAGCGGGATACTTTCTGACATTTGTGCAGAAATGGCTTTCTTCTGGCGACTCGACCGTGCAGCCCATTTTACTTCAAGTGCCTCCTTATTGTGCATCTTGAAACAGCCACACCACCATTTTTCAGAGAGTTCCGTATTTCAGCTGAAGTTGTTTGTGGATTTGTCTTTGCATCTCGAACAATTTTCCTGGCAGTTGTGGCTGAAATCATTGCTGGTCTACCTGAATCCTTCATTTTCCACTTCCTAATCAGCATTTGAACACTGCTGATTGACATTCTCAATTCCTTGGAAAACTTTTTATACCCCGTTCCTGTTTTATGCAGTTCAATTACCTTATCTTGCGGATCCTTTGACAATTATTTTGCCTTCCCCATGACTCAGAATCCGGAAACATCTGTGCAGCACTGGATGAAAAATGCAATGGTCTGTCAGAAGCCCAGAAACTCACTGACCTTTTATACACACACATTAATTACAAACAAACATGTCACAGGTGAGGATTGGAACCTTGATTAGCCATTCAAACCTGTTTGTGTCAACTTTTGTGCATGTTATCAGGTCAAAGTCACTGGGGTATGTAAACTTTTGATCAGGGTCATTTGGGTACTTTTTTTTTTGTCATTTTGATTGAAAAAGAGTAAACACAGTTGTTTGCCAATAAATAGCTTCACACAACCAATAAGCATGAGTGGAAGAAAGGTTTTTGTGTTGTCATTCAAATTCTCTGAAGGATGGCCAAGAAATCATAAATTCTCCCAGAGTATGTAAACTTATGAGCACGACTGTTTTTATATATATATATTTTTTTCGTTAATTAATTTTGGTTAAAGGGGGTGCATTCCAATTTCTTACACACACTTGTTATTTCTTATGTTGACCAGAGGGGGAGCACTTTTAAAACCGACACACAGTCAATTTGAAAAATCCCTCTTTATTGGGACCACCCTCATTTTGATAGATTTCACCACCAGGAGTGCAAATGAGACATTTTCTATTAGATGCAATAATTTTTCTTATTGGGACCATGATTTATGTCATCACTTGTTCACACCTCCTCGTATGGAAGGTACTTTTCCTTCTTGATGTCTCAAGAAGGGTAGAAATGCAAGAACACACACACACACACACACACACTTTTGGGTAAACAGAGAGCCTTCAGCAAGAAAACAATGTGTGCAACAATGTCAGTTTTGATGAAGCACTGCACCCCTCTACGCTCTACAAAGTGTACACACACACACACACGCTCGCCTGTAGCTACTGACTAATTGCATCACTAACAGGCCAAAACAAACACTTTTTTGTCCCCACATTGCGGTAATGACTTATTGGGTCCTTACTTGTGCTCGTGAGGAATATTGGAGGCCCATGCCTGGCACTGGATCCCAGCGACTGTCACCGACCTTCGACCCCTGTAGCTCTGACCTGTACCCACGATACACTCACGTACATAATCTGGAAGAAACAATAGGAATAGTGTTAAAAAGTAACTAACATTACACACTAAAAAATGTTAAGTTAAAAAATAACCCAATTTTAACCCAACTGCTGGTTCAGAAAAGGACAAATTTGAGTTATTTTAACACAACATTTTGGGTACATTTTTTTAACCCAACCTTTGCGTTGAATTAATTCACTCAAAAGTTATGTTAACTCAATGTTAATTGATTCATAACCCAACTATTGGGTTGAATTTATTTAACACCAAAGCTGAGTTATGCTCACTACAATGTTGGGTTATTCCAAACCTAACTAGTGAGTTGCGCAATTTAGTGCCTCCTTGACCCAATAGTTGATTAAAAACTATAATTTTTCCTGCTGGTTTGTCCTACTCCTTCCCAACTACTGATCAAAATGATTTTTATTCCATTAAAATATACTCAAAAGTACGGAGCCCCTAAAGGGACATGGGGGAATTTAATTTTTTTAAATTTTTTTTTAGGTTGTTTTGGGTTGTTTTTCAATGAGTAACGCATTTTTGGATACAATTTATTAAAAAGGTATTTTTTTCTTAAAGGGAATTAAATTAAATTAAAAGGACTAATCTCATTAACATTATTTACAATCTTATGTATGTGAAAATATTTGAGCATGCTGCCCGGATCCTGTTTGTTATGTATCTCGTGCGCACGAGAAACTTTTTCTAAAATTATAAGAAAAAACAAAAAACATTTATTATTCTTTTTTTTTAAATATTTTTTTAGACATGTATCTTTTGCACACGAGATAATTTCTCGTGCGCACGAGATACATGTCTAAAAAAAAAATTAGAATTTTTTTTTTACATTTTTTTTTATATTTTTATAAAAAGTTTCTCGTGCGCACGAGATACATAACAAACAGGATCCGGGCAGCATGCTCAAATATTTTCACATACATAAGATTGTAAATAATGTTAATGAGATTAATCCTTAATAAAATTCCCTTTAAGAAAAAAATACATTTTTAATAAATTGTATCCAAAAATGCGTTACTCATTGAAAAACAACCCAAAATAAAAATAGAATACTCGAAGAGAACCAATATGGATACAGAGCTAATGTTTCAACTTCAATGGCTTTAATTGAAATTACAGAAGAAATTACCATTGCAATAGATAGTAAAAAATGTGCAGCAGCGGTTTTTATGGATCTAACTAAAGCATTTGACACAATTAATCACAATATTTTAATCAAAAAACTAGAACGATATGGCATCAGAGGTTTAGTCTTAAACTGGATAAGAAGTTATCTAACGAACAGGAAACAATACGTGAAGCTAGGCGAACACACGTCTACAACGCTAAATATATCCTGTGGTGTACCTCAGGGATCAATACTAGGACCTAAATTATTCAATCTCTATATAAATGACATTTGTAAAGTTACAAAAGATTTAAAGTTAGTATAATTTGCGGATGTTACAACAGCGTTTTGTTCAGGAGAGAACACACAGGAGATAATACAAATAATAACAGAAGAAATTAACAAATTAAAAAGATGGTTTGACAAAAACAGACTATCGTTGAATCTTAGTAAAACTAAAATAATGCTATTTGGTAACAGTAGAAGAGAAAGTCAAACACAAATACAAATAGACGGAATAGAAATTGAAAGAGTAAACGAAACCAAATTTCTAGGTATAATGATTGATGATAAATTGAACTGGAAATCTCACGTAAAAAATATACAACATAAAGTTGCAAGAAACACCTCAATAATGAATAAAGCAAAACATGTTCTAGACCAAAAATCCCTTCATATTCTCTACTGCTCACTAGTGTTACCATATCTGAGTTACTGTGTAGAAATATGGGGAAATAATTACAAAAGTACACTTCATTCATTAACGGTGTTACAAAAAAGATCAGTTAGAATAATACATAATGTTGGATATAGAGAACATACAAACCCTTTATTTATTGAATCAAAAATACTGAAATTCCACGACATAGTGAATTTGCAAACAGCTAAAATTATACACAAAGCAAACTATAACCTGCTAGCCAAGAATATACAACAATTCTTCTCAACAAAAGAGGAGAAATATAATCTTAGAGAAAAACGTAATTTAAAACATTTGTTTGCACGTACAACACTGAAGACCTTCAGTATATCAATATGTGGAATTAAATTATGGAATGGATTAAGCAAAGCAATCAAACAATGTACTAATATGATACACTTCAAGAAACTCTTCAAACTTAAAGTGTTTACAAAGTACAAAGAAGAAGAACCATGACAAACATTCTCAATTTATTTCATCCATCCATTCATTCATTCTTAAAGTAATCTTACTTATCTCATCATATGAAATATGACTTACTTCACCAATTATTATTATTCAATTCTTACTATTATTTATTTATTTATTTTTATTGTAATTACTTATGGAGTTTATTGTGAAAAAATTGTGAACAGGAAGTGAACAAAAAGTTTTGCAACTGTTATGTAAAGAAAAGGGGTAGGATTAAATAAACTCCGCTTCTTCCTACTCCTTTTCGAACATGTTGAAAAGAAACTGGAAATTGTGATGTATCATGTTGTATGCTTGCATGTTCGAAATAAACTCAAACTCAAACTCAAAAAACTCAAAATGGTTCATAGTTTTGAAAATCCAGAAATTGAGTTAAAATAATACCCTTACAACGCCAAACATAAATTGCTATTCATAAAAATAACTAAACAATTTAACCCAACAATCGCAACTCATAAATTGGGTTATCAAAATAACCCAGCCTTTTTTAGTGTGTATACACGCAAACATGCAAGACTTCCTAAAACCCAGTGTACCCCGCATGGGCCTTCAGTGATGTCCTACTTAGTCCGACTTCAATAAAAACCTCTCAAAATTCCTTAATTTATGTTGCCACGTGACCACGATTGGAGAAATACTACACAGAAACACACTTGCGCACTACTGGCCAACAGTGTACAAAACAGGCTATTTTTCGGCGCATTTAAAAATCAATAAACCCAAATCATCAGTTAAAACATATCTTGCGTGGTACCGTCAAAATCAAAATAATGGTAAAAAACATAATAAAGGTGAAAAAATAAAACTCACAATTTGTAGCACCCATCCGACGCTGTGTAAGCTGTCTAAGCCACATCTGCTCGTAGTTGGTTGATTGGCAGGCAAACCATCTCACTAGCTAGCTTCCGGGGTCGGCCGACCTCGTCTCATAAGATCTAGTTTTCTTCTTTAAATATCCTTCTCAAAAATGGCCTTGCAAATATATATCTGCTCTCCGTCTTTGTGGGTTAAAAAAGTGAGGACCGCTGATTTCTGCGATGGCCGGGTATGGCTCCGGTGCCACTTCCTGCTTTTGTAAATCACAACTTGTGATTGGATACTGCCTCGGGAGTGACAAGGGAGTATCCAATCACAATCAAGTTAAACGTAACGCTTCGAGAGTGCTTAGAGAGTATGGGGTATCGGGCTGTCTGATTGTGGCAGTCCGCTCCCTGTATGATCAGTGTCAGAGCTTAGTCCGCATTGCCGGCAGTAAGTCGGACACGTTTCCAGTGAGGGTTGGACTCCACCAAGGTCACCCATTCTGTTCATAACTTTTATGGACAGAATTTCTAGGCGCAGTCAAGGCGTTGAGGGGATCCGGTTTGGTGGCTGCAGGATTAGGTCTCTGCTTTTTGCAGATGATGTGGTCCTGATGGCTTCATCTGGCCAAGATCTTCAGCTCTCACTGGATCGGTTCGCAGCCGAGTGTGAATTAGTACCTCCAAGTCCGAGTCCATGGTTCTCGCCCGGAAAAGGGTGGAATGCCTTCTCCGGGTTGGGGAGGAGACCCTGCCCCAAGTGGAGGAGTTCAAGTACCTAGGAGTCTTGTTCACGAGTGAGGGAAGAGTGGATCGTAAGATCGACAGGCAGATCGGTGCGGCGTCTTCAGTAATGCGGACGCTGTATCGATCCGTTGTGGTGAAGAAGGAGCTGAGCCGGAAGGCAAAGCTCTCAATTTACCGGTCGATCTACGTTCCCATCCTCACCCATGGTCATGAGCTTTGGGTTATGACCGAAAGGACAAGATCACGGGTACAAGCGGCCGAAATGAGTTTACTCCGCCGGGTGGCGGGGCTCTCCCTTAGAGATAGGGTGAGAAGCTCTGCCATCCGGGGAAGCTCAAAGTAAAGCCGCTGCTCCTCCACATGGAGAGGAGCCAGATGAGGTGGTTCGGGCATCTGGTCAGGATGCCACCCGAACGCCTCCCTAGGGAGGTGTTTAGGGCACGTCCGACCGGTAGGAGGCCACAGGGAAGACCCAGGACACGTTGGAAAGACTATGTCTCCCGGCTGGCCTGGGAACGCCTCGGTATCCCCCGGGAGGAGCTGGACGAAGTGGCTGGGGAGAGGGAAGTCTGGGTTTCCCTGCTTAGGCTGCTGCCCCTGCGACCCGACCTCGGATAAGCGGAAGGAGATGGATGGATGGATGTAACGCTTCCTAGATGGGCTACTGTCAACAACTCGTGATATGATTGGCTAATCGCAACCGTCTATCGACTGAATGTCGTCCTTTCGTTTACACTCAAATTATCAATCAAATGGTAGACTGTAAAATTGACAATGGATTTTAAGGTTGAATTCCGCCGACTGAGTTTTTTTACCGTAAAATCAACTTTGGTACTGTTTTTTTCCATATACAGTAAGACACTAAAACTGTCAGGCTTGTCCCTGACAGTTTGGTTATGTTTTAGTTTTTCCTCTGTGTTTGTCCTTGTTTCCTGTCAGCGCTCTTATTTTGGTTGTTTCCTGCTTTTCTCCCTTAGTGCTGTTTTCCCTCAGCTGTGGCTGATTGGCACCTGGTGTCAATCAGCCAGCTGCTATTTAAACCTGCCTTGCCATCCAGTCTGTGCTGGAGTATTGTCGATGTCTACTGATTGTCGTTAGAGCTACTACCTGTCGTTGTCTACACTACCTGTCGTGCTAATACTCGTCCATGTCGTTATTTGCGGTAAGCTGTTCCTGTTGGCTGGTTCCTATAGCTATTTACAGTTTGCTGTCTCCTAGCTCCTTGTGTTGTGTTATCCTGTTATCCAGATCCTGTTAGCCGGTAGCTATTTCCAGTTTTTCTGTTTCCCGTTTTCCAGTTTGGCTATTCCTAGTTCCTGGTTTGTGTTTGACATGTATTTTGAACATTAAATCATGTTTTCCTGCACCAATCCTGCCTTCTCTGCATCTTGGGGTTCGTCACCAACAACTTGTGACAAAAAGATAAAAAAACTGACAAAAAAACATTGAAACAACAAGATTTTACGGTAAAAAACAAACAAACTGGCAGCTCTGTTGCATGAATTTTACTGCTAAAAACAGTGGTGTTGTTTCTCCATTCCATTCTATTTATTCAATTGTTTTATATGCTGTAAAAAAAACACTGCTTTTACTGTAAAATTCTGGTGACTGAGCTGCCAGTTTTTAAAGTAAAATTTAAATATTTTTTTGGCAACTTATATATATTTTATAACATATATTGTTAATGTATTATATATATACATGTATATTCATATATTACTCATTGTTAAAAACGGCCCTCTTAGGGCAACTATAACTGTGATGTGGCCCTCAATGAAAACAAGTTTGACACCCCTGACTTAGGCCATAGCTGGCTAGAACTTAGGCCTTATCATGCGGTGTATTGCGAGTAGAAACCATACTCTGCACGCGTGTGGACTCTATTTGCGTTCCACCCCATTTGGCAATTAGGATGCCACTTGGGTAGTTTTAATTTATTGTAGTTAATTTGGTTTCATTTTACCATTCTTAAAGGAGCTGTTTGCTCACAGTTACAGTTTTTAAAGCAAACAACATATATACAATATATAAACAACATTGGCTATTGTTACTGGTCTAACAGAACAACGGCTACCATAGTCAGACATACTGTGCTTCAACATAGGGGTATTATTATGGTGTGCGTATAAGGACCCCAAAATGGCAACTATTAGGAGACATTTTGTCCTATTATGCAAAATTAACATTTTCTTACCTATTGGTACCTGCTAATGTGTATTTGCATAAGTCCCAAAAATGTGTGCGCGCATCCTGAAAAGAGGGTCAGAAAGCGGTTTGAAGACGGTCTGTAAAACATAATCTATGCAACATTTTGACCAAATAACGACCATTACATGTTATGTAGACCACACGGAAGTCTTTTAAAATGTAGAAAATAATCATAATATAACCCCTTCAATGCGCCTTATAACCCGGTGTGCCTAATATACGGAATAATGTGCTTACAGACCTATTTTATTTGGTACATGGTGTAATGATAACTGTGACCAGTAGATAGCAGTCACTCATAAGAGATACGTGTAGACTGCAATATGACTCAAGTAAACAACACCAAAATGTCAAATGTTCCATTGAGAATATAGAACATTACACATGGTGCTTATAAATGTTTTAGTACAACTTTGGTAAACTACAAAGCCACACCGCTTGATGGATTGTTGTGGCATTACGGCTACCATAGTCAGACGTACTGTGCTTCAACATACGGGTATTATCATGGTGTGTGTATGAAGACCTGAAAATGCCAACTATTAGGAGACATTATCTGGCATTTTGTTTTGTCCTAATATGCAAAATTAACATTTTCTTACCTATTGGTACCTGCTAATGTGTATTTGGGATATGCATAAGTCCCGAAAATGTGTGCACAAATCCTGAAAAGAAGGTGAGAAAGCGGTTTGAAGATGGTCTGTAAAACATAATCTATGCAACATTTTGACCAAATAACTACCGTTACATGTTATGTAGACCACAAGGAAGTCTTTTAAAATGTAGAAAATAATCATAATATGACCCCTTCAATGCGCCTTATAACCCGGTGTGCCTAATATATGGAATAATTATGGATGTGCTTACCGACCTATTTTATTTGGTACATGGTGTAATGATAAGTGTGACCAGTAGATGGTAGTCACACATAAGAGATACGTGTAGACTGCAAGATGACGCCAGTAAACACAACCAAAACTTCAAATGTTCCATTGAGAATATAGAACATTATACACGGTGCTCAAAAATGTTTTAGTACAAGTTTGGTAAGCTACAAAGCCACGCCACTTGATGGATTGTTGTGGCATTACGGCTACCATAGTCAGACGTACTGTGCTTCAACATACGGGTGTTATCATGGTGTGTGTATAAAGACCTGAAATGCCAACTATTAGGAGACATTATCTGGTGTTTTGTTTTGTCCTATTATGCAAAATTAACATTTTCTTACCTATTGGTACGTGCTAATGTTTATTTTGGATATGCATAAGTCCCAAAAATGTGTGCGCGCATCCTGAAAAGAGGGTCAGAAAGCGGTTTGAAGACGGTCTGTAAAACATAATCTATGCACCATTTTGACCAAATAACGACCATTACATGTTATGTAGACCACAAGGAAGTCTTTTAAAATGTAGAAAATAATCATAATATGACCCCTTCAATGCGTCTTATAACCCGGTGTGCCTAATATACGGAATAATGTGCTTACAGACCTATTTTATTTGGTACATGGTGTAATGATAACTGTGACCAGTAGATGGCAGTCACTCATAAGAGATACGTGTAGACTGCAATATGACTCAAGTAAACAACACCAAAACTTCAAATGTTCCATTGAGAATATAGAACATTACACATGGTGCTTATAAATGTTTTAGTACAACTTTGGTAAGCTACAAAGCCACACCGCTTGATGGATTGTTGTGGCATTACGGCTACCATAGTCAGACGTACTGTGCTTCAACATACGGGTATTATCATGGTGTGTGTATGAAGACCTGAAAATGCCAACTATTAGGAGACATTATCTGGCATTTTGTTTTGTCCTAATATGCAAAATTAACATTTTCTTACCTATTGGTACCTGCTAATGTGTATTTGGGATATGCATAAGTCCCGAAAATGTGTGCACAAATCCTGAAAAGAGGGTCAGAAAGCGGTTTGAAGATGGTCTGTAAAACATAATCTATGCAACAGTTTGACCAAATAACTACCGTTACATGTTATGTAGACCACAAGGAAGTATTATAAAATGTAGAAAATAATCATAATATGACCCCTTCAATGCGCCTTATAACCCGGTGTGCCTAATATATGGAATAATTATGGATGTGCTTACCGACCTATTTTATTTGGTACATGGTGTAATGATAAGTGTGACCAGTAGATGGCAGTCACACATAAGAGATACGTGTAGACTGCAAGATGACGCCAGTAAACAACACCAAAACTTCAAATGTTCCATTGAGAATATAGAACATTATACACGGTGCTCAAAAATGTTTTAGTACAAGTTTGGTAAGCTACAAAGCCACGCCACTTGATGGATTGTTGTGGCATTACGGCTACCATAGTCAGACGTACTGTGCTTCAACATACGGGTGTTATCATGGTGTGTGTATAAAGACCTGAAATGCCAACTATTAGGAGACATTATCTGGTGTTTTGTTTTGTCCTATTATGCAAAATTAACATTTTCTTACCTATTGGTACATGCTAATGTTTATTTTGGATATGCATAAGTCCCAAAAATGTGTGCGCGCATCCTGAAAAGAGGGTCAGAAAGCGGTTTAAAGACGGTCTGTAAAACATAATCTATGCACCATTTTGACCAAATAACGACCATTACATGTTATGTAGACCACAAGGAAGTCTTTTAAAATGTAGAAAATAATCATAATATGACCCCTTCAATGCGTCTTATAACCCGGTGTGCCTAATATACGGAATAATGTGCTTACAGACCTATTTTATTTGGTACATGGTGTAATGATAACTGTGACCAGTAGATGGCAGTCACTCATAAGAGATACGTGTAGACTGCAATATGACTCAAGTAAACAACACCAAAACTTCAAATGTTCCATTGAGAATATAGAACATTACACATGGTGCTTATAAATGTTTTAGTACAACTTTGGTAAGCTACAAAGCCACACCGCTTGATGGATTGTTGTGGCATTACGGCTACCATAGTCAGACGTACTGTGCTTCAACATACGGGTATTATCATGGTGTGTGTATGAAGACCTGAAAATGCCAACTATTAGGAGACATTATCTGGCATTTTGTTTTGTCCTAATATGCAAAATTAACATTTTCTTACCTATTGGTACCTGCTAATGTGTATTTGGGATATGCATAAGTCCCGAAAATGTGTGCACAAATCCTGAAAAGAGGGTCAGAAAGCGGTTTGAAGACGGTCTGTAAAACATAATCTATGCAACAGTTTGACCAAATAACTACCGTTACATGTTATGTAGACCACAAGGAAGTATTATAAAATGTAGAAAATAATCATAATATGACCCCTTCAATGCGCCTTATAACCCGGTGTGCCTAATATATGGAATAATTATGGATGTGCTTACCGACCTATTTTATTTGGTACATGGTGTAATGATAAGTGTGACCAGTAGATGGCAGTCACACATAAGAGATACGTGTAGACTGCAAGATGACGCCAGTAAACAACACCAAAACTTCAAATGTTCCATTGAGAATATAGAACATTATACACGGTGCTCAAAAATGTTTTAGTACAAGTTTGGTAAGCTACAAAGCCACGCCACTTGATGGATTGTTGTGGCATTACGGCTACCATAGTCAGACGTACTGTGCTTCAACATACGGGTATTATCATGGTGTGTGTATAAAGACCTGAAATGCCAACTATTAGGAGACATTATCTGGTGTTTTGTTTTGTCCTATTATGCAAAATTAACATTTTCTTACCTATTGGTAGGTGCTAATGTTTATTTTGGATATGCATAAGTCCCAAAAATGTGTGCGCGCATCCTGAAAAGAGGGTCAGAAAGCGGTTTGAAGACGGTCTGTAAAACATAATCTATGCACCATTTTGACCAAATAACGACCATTACATGTTATGTAGACCACAATAAAGTCTTTTAAAATGTAGAAAATAATCATAATATGACCCCTTCAATGCGTCTTATAACCCGGTGTGCCTAATATACGGAATAATGTGCTTACAGACCTATTTTATTTGGTACATGGTGTAATGATAACTGTGACCAGTAGATGGCAGTCACTCATTAGAGATACGTGTAGACTGCAATATGACTCAAGTAAACAACACCAAAACTTCAAATGTTCCATTGAGAATATAGAACATTACACATGGTGCTTATAAATGCTTTAGTACAACTTTGGTAAGCTACAAAGCCACACCGCTTGATGGATTGTTGTGGCATTACGGCTACCATAGTCAGACGTACTGTGCTTCAACATACGGGTATTATCATGGTGTGTGTATGAAGACCTGAAAATGCCAACTATTAGGAGACATTATCTGGCATTTTGTTTTGTCCTAATATGCAAAATTAACATTTTCTTACCTATTGGTACCTGCTAATGTGTATTTGGGATATGCATAAGTCCCGAAAATGTGTGCACAAATCCTGAAAAGAGGGTCAGAAAGCGGTTTGAAGATGGTCTGTAAAACATAATCTATGCAACATTTTGACCAAATAACTACCGTTACATGTTATGTAGACCACAAGGAAGTATTATAAAATGTAGAAAATAATCATAATATGACCCCTTCAATGCGCCTTATAACCCGGTGTGCCTAATATACGGAATAATTATGGATGTGCTTACCGACCTATTTTATTTGGTACATGATGTAATGATAAGTGTGACCAGTAGATGGCAGTCACACATAAGAGATACGTGTAGACTGCAAGATGACGCCAGTAAACAACACCAATACTTCAAATGTTCCATTGAGAATATAGAACATTATACACGGTGCTCAAAAATGTTTTAGTACAAGTTTGGTAAGCTACAAAGCCACGCCACTTGATGGATTGTTGTGGCATTACGGCTACCATAGTCAGACGTACTGTGCTTCAACATACGGGTATTATCATGGTGTGTGTATAAAGACCTGAAATGCCTACTATTAGGAGACATTATCTGGTGTTTTGTTTTGTCCTATTATGCAAAATTAACATTTTCTTACATATTGGTACGTGCTAATGTTTATTTTGGATATGCATAAGTCCCAAAAATGTGTGCGCGCATCCTGAAAAGAGGGTCAGAAAGCGGTTTGAAGACGGTCTGTAAAACATAATCTATGCACCATTTTGACCAAATAACGACCATTACATGTTATGTAGAACACAAGGAAGTCTTTTAAAATGTAGAAAATAATCATTATATAACCCCTTCAATGCGTCTTATAACCCGGTGTGCCTAATATACGGAATAATGTGCTTACAGACCTATTTTATTTGGTACATGGTGTAATGATAACTGTGACCAGTAGATGGCAGTCACTCATAAGAGATACGTGTAGACTGCAATATGACTCAAGTAAACAACACCAAAACTTCAAATGTTCCATTGAGAATATAGAACATTACACATGGTGCTTATAAATGTTTTAGTACAACTTTGGTAAGCTACAAAGCCACACCGCTTGATGGATTGTTGTGGCATTACGGCTACCATAGTCAGACGTACTGTGCTTCAACATACGGGTATTATCATGGTGTGTGTATGAAGACCTGAAAATGCCAACTATTAGGAGACATTATCTGGCATTTTGTTTTGTCCTAATATGCAAAATTAACATTTTCTTACCTATTGGTACGTGCTAATGTTTATTTTGGATATGCATAAGTCACAAAAATGTGTGCGCGCATCCTGAAAAGAGGGTCAGAAAGCGGTTTGAAGATGGTCTGTAAAACATAATCTATGCACCATTTTGACCAAATAACGACCATTACATGTTATGTAGACCACAAGGAAGTCTTTTAAAATGTAGAAAATAATCATAATATAACCCCTTCAATGCGTCTTATAACCCGGTGTGCCTAATATACGGAATAATTATGGATGTGCTTACCGACCTATTTTATTTGGTACATGGTGTAATGATAAGTGTGGCCAGTAGATGGCAGTCACACATAATAGATACGTGTAGACTGCAAGATGACACCAGTAAACAACACCAATACTTCAAATGTTCCATTGAGAATATAGAACATTATACACGGTGCTCAAAAATGTTTTAGTACAAGTTTGGTAAGCTACAAAGCCACACCACTTGATGGATTGTTGTGGCATTACGGCTACCATAGTCAGACGTACTGTGCTTCAACATACGGGTATTATCATGGTGTGTGTATAAAGACCCGAAAATGGCACCTATTAGGAGACATTATCTGGCGCCTTATAGTCCAGTGCACCTTATAGTCCAAAAAATACAGCAATAAAGGCTTTACCTTTGACAATAGAACAAATTAATGCACATAATATTTCCTAGTTAGGGAAAATGGTTTGGAAGTCAAACTAAACTTGTGAACACTGTATTGTCGGTCAATGCTGGATTGTGTTGTGTTGTGTTTTCATAATAATCTGCATTGTGTTTGGGTGCAGAATTTCCGTGTTGTGTGGGACATTCAGGGCGGGAGGGTTTTCCACAGTTTACACAAATGCTGCTTAATAACAGAAAATGAAGCATAATGTGCCGCCACACAATAAACACGACACTGGTCCATGCCCTTCCTTGTTTACTCCTCGCGGGAAGACATCTGAAGAATGCTAAAGTACCTCCAGGCTATTGGTCAGCCGAATGCTACCAGGCAGACACGCTACAGTCGTGATCACACTTGTAAAAAACATCATGTCACGGCTGTCTTGAGTTTCCAATCATTTCTACAATTCTTATTTTTTTTGTGATAGAGTGATTGGAGCACATACTTGTTGGTCACAAAAAACATTCATGAAGTTTGCTTCTTTTATGAATTTATTATGAGTCTACTGAAAATGTGAGCAAATGTGCTGGGTCAAAAGTATACATACAGCAATGTTAATACTTGCTTACATGTCCATTGGCAAGTTTAACTGCAATAAGGTGATTTTGGTAGCCATCCACAAGCTTCTGCTTGAATTTTTGACCACAAAATTGCTGCAGTTCATCTAAATGTGTTGCTTTTCTGACATGGACTTGTTTCTTCAGCATTGTCCACACGTTTAAGTCAGGACTTTGGTAAGGCCATTCTAAAACCTTCATTCTAGCCTGATTTAGCCCTTCCTTTACCACTTTTGACATGTGTTTGGGGTCATTGTCCTGTTGGAACACCCAACTGCGCCCAAGACCCAACCTCCGGGCTGATGATTTTAGCTTGTCCTGAAGAATTTGGAGGTAATCCTCCTTTTTCATTGTCCCATTTACTCTCTGTAAAGCACCAGTTCCATTGGCAGCAAAACAGGCCCAGAGCATAATATGACCACCACCATGCTTGACGGTAGGAATTTTGTTCCTTGGATTAAAGGCTTCACCTTTTCTCCTCCAAACATATTGCTGGGTATTGAGGCCAAACAGCTCAATTTTTGTTTCATCTGACCACATAACTTTCCTCCAGAAGGTGTTATCTTTGTCCATGTGATGTAAAATCATCAGCCCGGAGGTTGGGTCGTGGGCGCAGTTGGGTGTACCAACAGGACAATGACCCCAAACACACGTCAAAAGTGGTAAAGGAATGGCTAAATCAGGCTAGAATGAAGGTTTTGGAATGGCCTTCCCAAAGTCCTGACTTAAATGTGTGGACAATGCTGAAGAAACAAGTCCATGTCAGAAAACTAACACATTTAGCTGAACTGCACCAATTTAGTCAAGAGGAGTGGTCAAACATTCAAGCAGAAGCTTGTGGATGGCTTGAATTTTAGAGTGATAATCACTCCATCACGAAAAAAAAAGAGTTGTAGAAATGATTGGAATCTCAAGACAGCCATGACATGATGTTCTTTACAAGTGTATGTACACTTTTGATGGCGACTGTATGTTTGATGTACGATGAGTACGTTAACAACGGTTACCTTTCTTTTGATGAAGCTGGAAGTTGACGTCGTTGTGCAATTGGGCGATCAGCGAGTTCCGGTCAAAAGACAACCACTGGCATTTCCTGTTTTGGTGATCATAGAGGAAGGCTCTAGACACAAAATGAGGCAGTCAGAAAAAAGGGAAAAGGTGATTTTAATGATCACTCCATGCATGAAAGGCACCGATACATGATTATTATTCACCTTGTGTACAAGTATGCAGAGGTGGGTAGAGTAGCCAGAAATTGTACTCAAGTCAGAGTACTGTTACTTTAGAGATTTATTACTCAAGTAAAAGTAAGGAGTAGTCACCCAAATAACTACTTGAGTAAAAGTAAAAAGTATGTTGTGAAAAAACTACTCAAGTACTGAGTAACTGATGAGTAACCTGTTCGTTTAATGATGACGGCAACAAATAATGCACAAAAACATAACAATAGCAATGAGCAAATTCAGAGGCAGGAATATCTCTTAAGCAACTAAAACAATAATATATATTAAATAATAATACATTAACATAAAAAAAAATAAGGCAAATTGAGCCACAATAACTTAACAGCACCAAAGGCTCAGTAGGCAGAGATTACAAAGGAAAATAACAAGTTAGCCTTTACGCAAACCATAAACTGATAGGTGTGGGCTGCACCTGGGAACACACTGTGCACTTCTGATTGGTGTTTCTATGCATGCATGCGTGTGTGTGTGTGTGTGTGTGTGTGTGTGTGTGTGTGTGTGTGTGTGTGTGTGTGTGTGTGTGTGTGTGTGTGTGTGTGTGTGTGTGTGTGTGTGTGTGTGTGTGTGTGTGTGTGTGTGTGTGTGTGTGTGTCTTTGTCTGTCTCTCAATGAAGCTGCAGTGCGTTAATAAATGTCCCCACACGATGTACATTTGACAGTGATTCATAGCAGGGAAGCTAACATCAGCCTACGGTGACAGCCAAAATATCTACTAACGTTACTTACCGCCTTGTGCTTCCTCAAATTTGACGTTGAGTTCATGTAAGCTTTAAGCTTGTTGCCGCTGAAACTTTATGTGCAGTTAATCACGTGACCGCCTGACTCTGTTTGATTGGTGAAAGGGAGTCAAACGTCACCAGTGACTGTATTTGATTGGTGAAACGGAGTCAAACGTCACCAGTGACTGCATTTGATTGGTGAAACCGAGTCAAACGTCACCAGTGACTGTATTTGATTGGTGAAACGGAGTCAAACGTCACCAGTGACTGTATTTGATTGGTGAAACCGAGTCAAACGTCACCAGTGACTGCATTTGATTGGTGAAATGGAGTCAAACGTCACCAGTGACTGCATTTGATTGGTGAAACGGAGTCCAACGTCACCAGTGACTGCATTTGATTGGTGAAACCGAGTCAAACGTCACCAGTGACTGTATTTGATTGGTGAAACGGAGTCAAACGTCACCAGTGACTGTATTTGATTGGTGAAACCGAGTCAAACGTCACCAGTGACTGCATTTGATTGGTGAAATGGAGTCAAACGTCACCAGTGACTGCATTTGATTGGTGAACTGGAGTCAAACGTCACCTGTGACTGTATTTGATTGGTGAAACGGAGTCAAACGTCACCAGTGACTGTATTTGATTGGTGAAACGGAGTCAAACGTCACCAGTGACTGCATTTGATTGGTAAAACGGAGTCAAACGTCAACAGTGACTGCATTTGATTGGTGAAACGGAGTCCAACGTCACCAGTGACTGCATTTGATTGGTGAAACAGAGTCAAACGTCACCAGTGACTGCATTTGATTGGTGAAATAGAGTCAAACGTCACCAGTGACTCCATTTGATTGGTGAAACGCAGTCAAACGTCACCAGTGACTGCATTTGATTGGTGAAACGGAGTCCAACGTCACCAGTGACTACATTTGATTGGTGAAACGTAGTCAAACGTCACCAGTGACTGTATTTGATTGGTGAAACGGAGTCCAACGTCACCAGTGACTACATTTGATTGGTGAAACGTAGTCAAACGTCACCAGTGACTGCATTTGATTGGTATAACAGAGTCAAACGTCACCAGTGACTGTATTTGATTGGTGAAACGGAGTCAAACGTCACCAGTGACTGTATTTGATTGGTGAAACCGAGTCAAACGTCACCAGTGACTGCATTTGATTGGTGAAATGGAGTCAAACGTCACCAGTGACTGCATTTGATTGGTGAACTGGAGTCAAACGTCACCTGTGACTGTATTTGATTGGTGAAACGGAGTCAAACGTCACCAGTGACTGTATTTGATTGGTGAAACGGAGTCAAACGTCACCAGTGACTGCATTTGATTGGTAAAACGGAGTCAAACGTCAACAGTGACTGCATTTGATTGGTGAAACGGAGTCCAACGTCACCAGTGACTGCATTTGATTGGTGAAACAGAGTCAAACGTCACCAGTGACTGCATTTGATTGGTGAAATAGAGTCAAACGTCACCAGTGACTCCATTTGATTGGTGAAACGCAGTCAAACGTCACCAGTGACTGCATTTGATTGGTGAAACGGAGTCCAACGTCACCAGTGACTGCATTTGATTGGTATAACAGAGTCAAATGTCAACAGTGACTCCATTTGATTGGTGAAACGCAGTCAAACGTCACCAGTGACTGCATTTGATTGGTGAAACGTAGTCAAACGTCACCAGTGACTGCATTTGATTGGTATAACAGAGTCAAATGTCAACAGTGACTCCATTTGATTGGTGAAACGCAGTCAAACGTCACCAGTGACTGCATTTGATTGGTGAAACGGACTCAAACGTCACCAGTGACTGCATTTGATTGGTGAAACTGAGTCAAACGTCACCTGTGACTGCATTTGATTGGTGAAACGGAGTCAAACGTCACCAGTGACTGTATTTGATTGGTGAAACCGAGTCAAACGTCACCAGTGACTGCATTGGATTGGTGAAACCGAGTCAAACGTCACCTGTGACTGCATTTGATTGGTAAAACGGAGTCAAACGTCACCAGTGACTGCATTTGATTGGTGAAACGGAGTCAAACGTCACCTGTGACTGTATTTGATTGGTAAAACTGAGTCAAACGTCACCAGTGACTGCATTTGATTGGTGAAACGGAGTCAAACGTCACCAGTGACTGTATTTGATTGGTGAAACGGAGTCAAACGTCACCAGTGACTGCATTTGATTGGTGAAACGGAGTCAAACGTCACCAGTGACTGTATTTGATTGGTGAAACGCAGGCATGCGACAGATCCTACTTTGAAGGTCTGTCTGACAAACCAAAACAAACAAAGCGTGCATTAACAGATGGATAAAAATCAGTAGCGAGTAGCGAGCTGAATGTAGATAAATGGAGCGGAGTAAAAGTAGCGTTTCTTCTCTATAAATATACTCAAGTAAAAGTAAATGTATGTTGCATTAAAACTACTCTTAGAAGTACAATTTATCCCAAAAGTTACTCAAGTAGATGTAACGGAGTAAATGTAGCGTGTTACTACCCACCTCTGCAAGTACGTTTCATCCACAACATTACCTGCAGGTGAAGGGGAGTTTTTTGTTGCGGCTGCAGATTCGAGCACACTTGGCAACGCTGATCTTCCTGGTTTTGGTTAGGTGGGAGGGGCTGGGGGGCGTGACCACCAGACGCACGCCATCCGTCCTCTGGTAGTCCTGCAGGGCGTTTCTTCTCCCCTCTGATGCCATGGAGGAACACAACATTAGCCACATCGGAGAGTTTCGACTAGTCGTGCTCAGGTGAGAGAAGTAGTCATTGTTTGTTGTTGTTTTTTTTAAATACTCCCGCTTGCTCTCAATCATGAGTTTGTGTAAGCGAACTATTGCTGAACCGCTACGTACAAGAGTGAAAATCGGTCAAGTTTGTTTCCAAACTGACTTGAAATTTCTCATGCGCTTTACAAAACGCTCACCGCAACCTGAGGGTGTTCGGCCAAATCACCACAAAACCAGTTTATTCTATTTCTTGTCCAGCGCTCTTATTTTTTGTTCCACTTCCTGTCTGCCTCCTCCTCTGATTGGCGATCAAGAAACATCTGCCCCTGGTTGCCAATCAGGAGGCGTCTTATAGAGCAGTGTTTCTTAACCATAGGGTCGAGCGGCACACCGTTGTAATACACGTTTCCACTACTTGTGGCAGTAATGACAATCTCAAACAAAAAGAGGACGTCTGGCGCGACAATCATAGACAAGTTTCTTCAGCGCCAAAAATATGACTTAAGTGGTGAAGCTGTATTTTTATTTTGCACTTTAATTTTAACGACACTTTAGTTAGGAAGTGTGGAGGGAGATGTTGTCAGCGCTGCCTGCAGGAGCAAAGGTCACCGCTTCTGTCCATGGTGCTGAGGACAGAGCACCATCAGACGGGGGAGTGGCAGTGCTGACGGCGAGACACAGCTGGCAGGTGATTAGATTTCACAGGTGGTACGTGTTAATCTAATCATCTGTTGTCTTTAACAGTAAGCGGCCGGGAGCAGGGAGAGAGAGAGGAAGCGAACTTGGCCGAAAAGTCGCGTCCTGCTGGAGAGAGAACTTTGTGAAAGGAATTGATCATTAAAAACTTTGTGAAAACTGCACGCTTGGCTCTTGTGCCGCGTCAACAGTGGGGCCGCTAGGAAGCTACTTCCACAGGGAGCATATTTATTTTTAATTTAATTTGTTTTAGCACGACATAATTGTTTGTAAATTTTTTTCCGTCAGTTAATTATGAGTCATTCTTATGCAGTATATTTGATTAGTATATTTGATTGTTCCAATCAGCCTGATCTAATCCTAAGGTTTATGTTTTTATAATCTTTGCAATTAACACACATTTTTTTGTCATTTGACAAGGTTGTAAATTAAGTAGTGTTAGATATAATTAATGAATACGATTAAAATCAAGAGTAAGATTACTAATTCAGTGTTAATATTTAAGGGGGCCCCTTTGTCTCCTAATAAGTGCCATTTTGGGGTCCTTATACACACACCATAATAATACCTGTATGTTGAAGCACAGTACGTCTGACTATGGTAGCCGTAATGCCGCAACAATCCATGCTTAAATGTTCTATATTCTCAATGGAACATTTGAAGTTTCGGTGTTGTTTACTGGCGTCATCTTGCAGTCTACACGTATCTCTTATGTGTGACTGCCATCTACTGGTCACAGTAATCATTACACCATGTACCATATAAAATAGCTTCGAGGTCGGTAAGCACATCCATCATTATTCCGTACATTAGGCGCACCGGGTTATAAGGCGCATTAAAGGGGTCATACTATGATTCTTTTCTACATTTAAAAGACTTCCTTGTGGTCTACATAACACGAAATGGTGGTTCGTTGGTCAAAATGTTGCATAGATTATGTTTTACAGACATAATAATACCCGTATGTTGTAGCACAGTACGTCTGACTATGGTAGCGGTAATGCTGCAACAATCCATCAAGCGGTGCGACTTTGTAGCTTACCAAAATTGTACTAAAACATTTTTGACAACACCGTGTGTAATGTTCTATATTCTCAATGGAACATTTGAAGTTTTGGTGTTGTTTACCGGCGTCATCTTGCAGTCTACACGTATCTCTTATGTGTGACTGCCATCTAGGGGTCACACTAATCATTACACCATGTACCAGATAGAATAGCTTCGAGGTCGGTAAGCACAGCCAGAATTATTTCGTACATTAGGCGCACTTCCGATGAGCGGGTCTATTCAGGTCTATTTTCATACAAAAGGCGCACCAGATTATAAGGAGCATTAAAGGAGTCATATTATGATTTTTTTTTCTACATATAAAATACTTCCTTGTGGTCTACATAACATGAAATGGTGGTTCTTTGGTCAAAATGTTGCATAGATTATGCTTCACAGACAGTCTTCGAACTTTTTGGTTTGGTTTCAAAATGCTTTGAAAGACATACTATACATGTAAAACAACTTTTCATGACTTACGGTGTGTGTCTGGACCCGGGATGCAGAGACGGCAGGTAAGTGCATGAAAGAAGTATTTTTCTTTAAAGGAAACACCAGCAGGTTTTCACACATTATACGGCAAGTGCAGTTGGAAAGTGCACAAAGAGTAAACACGTGTGAAGCTTAAAGCAAACAAAGGAAAATGGTTTTAGCCCTGTCCTCTATATCAGGGGTTCTTAACCTTTTTGACCTTAGGGCACAACTTTCTCACTACAAAGGGGTGTTTCCCCTAAAAAAAAGGACTTCTTGAATGCACTTGCCTGCCGTCTCTGCATCCCGGGTCCAGACACACACCATAAGTCATTGACAATTTGAATGTTGGATATGTGTGTTACATGTACAGCGTGTCTTTCAAAGCATTTTAGAGCAGACACATAGTGTACAGTACAGATACCGTATTACTAGAGTTGTACCTAATGAAACGTCTGACGAGTAGACCTATATTTTGTTGTAAATGACATCATCTAATAGGAAGAGAACTCGGAGCCCCAATGGAAGCACTTTTATTACAACAATTTCATAATTCCCTAACCCCTACGTGTCAAACTCAAGGCCCGGGGGTCAGATCCGGCCAGCGAATGAATGATCTATGGCCCCCTGGATGATATTTAAATAGTATTACAACCGGCCCGCAGGCCACAGCCGCCTGCTGCTGTTTTGCATGCACCAATACTCCATCAGTGTTGGCGCTAGGAATTTTCAAAATGGGGTCCCTGGGACCCCATCAAGTCATACAAATGGGGTCCCACTAGGGATGATGTTCGAAATCGGTTCTCCCGGTTGTTCGATAAGAAAAGAACCGATTCCATGGACTCGAATCCCTTTTTGAGAACCGGTTCCCATTTTCGAGGCCACTATAGTAAAGAAAAAGAGTTGGTTCTTTATTCGAATCCCTGGGAACGAATCCCTTCCCACGTACAGGAAATGCCCTGTGGGACCTGCAACGTTATGCCCATTTGATTGTAGACTCTTACTGACACCTTGTGGCGATATGAAAATACTACGCATCATTAGTTTGGGCACTTCCGGGTTGAGACAATTGAGAAGTAGACAAGTTGTGTTAGCTTTTACAAGCCTTGGAAAAGATAAGTCTGTAAGTAAACTGTTTAACTTGTTTATGTAACTCAATATTAAGGTGGAAAGTGTTTAAGTTTGATACTTAGATGTCTATTGAAAAACGATTTTTGTGCACTGTTTCAATGGCTGTTTTGATGACTTAAAATGGCTGCCAGTCGTATATTTCCACCATCGAAATAGTTTCAACACTCAGAAGTATTTGTTTGATGATAGTACAGTATATTTGTGTGAAGCTAATATTTACATATTGTGTATTATATTTCAGTATTTTAATTGAATCACATAGCTTATACATTTGTCATTGTGTGTATTTCAGTTTTAAAAAAATCTATAACAGTCCAGTGCAAGACAAAAGTAAAGATAGGAAAAGACAAAGCAAGATCAACAATGAATGGATTAATCTGCTTTGGATTGTTTGTTAGCTGTCTGCCAAGCTGTATAACCTCAACACGTATAGTGAGGGCAGAACAGGCAATATGCAATTATTGCCAGGCTTCGCTCTCATGTAAGGGGGTAAGAATTGTTGATTGATGTCTGTGGTGTTCTTAGTGTCATAGTGTGTGTAGTTAGTATGTTCCAATAGCAGCAGAAGTGCACTTTTTGGAGAGCTGTATTATTTTTAGTTTTGTGCCCAAGGAACTGATTTTATTTAACACTATATTACTATTTATACACCTATAGTGATCACAGAGACATGTTGTTTTTGTGTTACTGTATATATATTTTTTTCTGAAAAATCAGACTTAATATACTTTGGGTAACAACAGTCAATAATTTTTTATTTAATTTTTTTAGGGGGATAACAGTCAATATTTATTTATTTATTTATTTTTATTATAAAATAAAAGTGAGCTTTTGTTAAACCAAATATTGTGTCTTTTTCCGTATACAACAAAGTAGCTGGATTCGATGAGAGAATCGATAAGGAATCGGTTCGATAAGAGGATTCGATAATGGGCTCAAACTCGATAATTTCTTATCAAACATCATCCCTAGGTCCCACAGTACATTTTTGGGGGTCCCACTTTTTTGTAAGGGTTTTGGAAACAAATATACAGTACATGTATGCATTATCCTGTTATATCTCACATTCTATATTGTGTTTTGGAAAAAAAAAAAAAGGTTGCCATGAACGTTACTTAATTCATTAAAAAAACAACATACAAAAGAAAACACATTTTTAGGCACTTTCTTCTCTCATTCATTTCATTCCGGTATCTTTTTCTACATTTTTATTGCAATATTTTAAGAATGTGTTTGTTCTATTTTTGACCAAAGTAAGACAAGGAAAACAATCCGAAGTTGTCTTTATTTTTTTAGTTTTAATGCCATGGTTTTTATGCACAGATTTTCCTCCATGCGGCCCCTGAGCTAAAAATGAGTTTGACACCCCTGACCCATATATCAATGACGATAATAACACATTTGGTGTGGGCTCATAAACAGTTTGTGTTATTAACTTATAAACTACTGCTTGCCAAATAGTGAGACAGGCTTAGATGTAACGGATAAGATGCAGTATAGTAAGAATAGCTTGAACTTGCCAATTAATGAGCCAACTGTTTTATTATTGGTATAAGTCACTGGTGACTCATTTCTGAACTCCCTTTATGCAAAGTGGTGACCACAAAGTGCTGCATGATAACATTGAATACAACATTATTTGCATTGTACGAACTGTACATAGTCAGACGTACTGTGCTTCAACATACGGGTATTATTATGGTGTGTGTATAAGGACCCCAAAATGGTACCTATTAGGAGACAAAGGGGCCCCCTTAAATATTAACACTGCATTAGTAATCTTATTCTTGATTTTAATCATATTCATTAATTATATCTAACCCTACTTAAGAATGTGTTTGTTCTATTTTTGGCCAAAGTAAGACAAGGAAAACAATCCGAAGTTGTCTTTATTTTTTTAGTTTTAATGCCATGATTTTTAATAGTCCGGCCCGCACGTGCACAGATTTTCCTCCATTCGGGCCCCTGAGTTAAAAATGAGTTTGACACCCCTGACCCATATGTCAATGACGATAATAACAAATTTGGTGTGGGCTCATAAACAGTTTGGGTTATTAACTTATAAACTACTGCCTGCCAAATAATGAGACAGGCTTAGATGTAACAGATAAGATACAGTATAGTAAGAGTAGCTTGAACTTGCCAATTAATGAGCCAACTGTTTTATTATTGGTATAAGTCACTGGTGACTCATTTCTGAACTCCCTTTATGCAAAGTGGTGACCACAAAGTGCTGCATGATAACATTGAATACAACATTATTTGCATTGTACGAACTGTACGTAGTCAGACGTACTGTGCTTCAACATACGTGTATTATTATGGTGTGTGTATAAGGACCCCAAAATGGTACCTATTAGGAGACAAAGGGGCCCCCTTAAATATTAACACTGCATTAGTAATCTTATTCTTGATTTTAATCATATTCATTAATTATATCTAACCCTACTTAAGAATGTGTTTGTTCTATTTTTGGACAAAGTAAGACAAGGAAAACAATCCGAAGTTGTCTTTATTTTTTTAGTTTTAATGCTATGATTTTTAATAGTCCGGCCCGCACATGCACAGATTTTCCTCCATTCGGGCCCCTGAGTTAAAAATGAGTTTGACACCCCTGACCCATATGTCAATGACGATAATAACAAATTTGGTGTGGGCTCATAAACAGTTTGGGTTATTAACTTATTAACTACTGCCTGCCAAATAATGAGACAGGCTTAGATGTAACGGATAAGATACAGTATAGTAAGAGTAGCTTGAACTTGCCAATTAATGAGCCAACTGTTTTATTATTGGTATAAGTCACTGGTGACTCATTTCTGAACTCTCTTTATGCAAAGTGGTGACCACAAAGTGCTGCATAATAACATTGAATACAACATTATTTGCATTGTACGAACTGTAGGTAGTCAGACGTACTGTGCTTCAACATACTGGTATTATTATGGTGTGTGTATAAGGACCCCAAAATGGTACCTATTAGGAGACAAAAGGGCCAACTTAAATATTAACACTGAATTAGTAATCTTACTCTTGATTTTAATCGTATTCATTAATTATATCTAACCCTACTTAAGAATGTGTTTGTTCTATTTTTGGCCAAAGTAAGACAAGGAAAACAATCCGAAGTTGTCTTTATTTTTTTTAGTTTTAATGCGTGGCGAAGTTGGTAGAGTGGCCGTGCCAGCAATCGGAGGGTTGCTGGTTACTGGGGTTCAATCCCCACATTCTACCATCCTAGTCACATCCGTTGTGTCCTTGGGCAAGACACTTCACCCTTGCTCCTGATGGGTGCTGGTTAGCGCCTTGCATGGCAGCTCCCGCCATCAGTGTGTGAATGTGTGTGTGAATGGGTGAATGTGGAAATAGTGTCAAAGCGCTTTGAGTACCTTGAAGGTAGAAAAGCGCTATACAAGTATAACCCATTTATCATTTATTTATAATGCCATGATTTTTAATAGTCCGGCCCGCGCGTGCACAGATTTTCCCCCACGCGGCCCCTGAGCTAAAAATGAGTTTGACACCCCTGACCCATATGTCAATGACAATAATAACACATTCGGTGTGGGCTCATAAACAGTTTGAGTTATTAACTTATAAACGTCTGCTTGCCAAATAGTGAGACAGGCTTAGATGCAACAGATAAGATACAGTATAGTAAGAGTAGCTTGAACTTGCCAATTAATGAGCCAACTGTTTTATTGTTGGTATAAGTCACTGGTGACTCATTTCTGAACTCCCTTTATGCAAAGTGGTGACCACAAAGTGCTGCATGATAACATTGAATACAACATTATTTGCATTGTACGAACTGTACATAGTCAGACGTACTGTGCTTCAACATACGGGTATTATTATGGTGTGTGTATAAGGACCCCAAAATGGCACCTATTAGGAGACAAAGGGGCCCCCTTAAATATTAACACTGCATTAGTAATCTTATTCTTGATTTTAATCATATTCATTAATTATATCTAACCCTACTTAAGAATGTGTTTGTTCTATTTTTGGACAAAGTAAGACAAGGAAAACAATCCGAAGTTGTCTTTATTTTTTTAGTTTTAATGCCATGATTTTTAATAGTCAGGCCCGCACGTGCACATATTTTCCTCCATTCGGGCCCCTGAGTTAAAAATGAGTTTGACACCCCTGACCCATATGTCAATGACGATAATAACACATTTGGTGTGGGCTCATAAACAGTTTGGGTTATTAACTTATAAACTACTGCCTGCCAAATAACGAGACAGGCTTAGATGTAATGGATAAGATACAGTATAGTAAGAGTAGCTTGAACTTGCCAATTAATGGGCCAACTTTTTTATTATTGGTATAAGTCACTGGTGACTTATTTCTGAACTCCCTTTATGCAAAGTGGTGACCACAAAGTGCTGCATGATAACATCGAATACAACATTATTTGCATTGTATGAACTATACATAGTCAGACGTACTGTGCTTCAACATACGGGTATTATTATGGTGTGTGTATAAGGACCCCAAAATGGCACCTATTAGGAGACAAAGGGGCCCCCTTAAATATTAACACTGAATTAGTAATCTTACTCTTGATTTTAATCGTATTCATTAATTATACCTAACCCTACTTAGTTTACAACCTTGTCAAATGACACAAAACCGTGTGTTAATGACAAAGATTATAAAAACATAAAACCTTAGGCTTAGGTCAGGCTGATTGGAAAAATACGTACTGCATAAGAATGACAATGCATGTGACTGTAGGTTAAAAACAAACACAAATGTGATATTTAAACACTTTTGTCCGTTTTCAAAGCTGCAGTGTGCGAGGTCGCCACTCATCCCTGCATGGTGACTATAATGACTCAGCACTAACTAATATGATGCATGTCATATATCACTGCAGACACGAGACCCCACGCTCACGCAGGACGCGGATGACGCATACAAGTCCTTGTAATGACACCAAAGCGGCCGTGAGCCAGTTGCTGATTGCGCATGTGGGTGGATTGTCGCAGCTGGGTCACACAACTTGAGTCCAACTCATGCAAACCTCCACTCAAGTGTCACCCCACGTGTCGTGCGTGTTCACTCTCGCTGCGTGTTTTCTAAAAAAAATTAAAAAAAATATAAAAAAAGTGCAGTAATCCGGCGCGCAGTGCGCAAATATATCGCACTGTGCGCATCAGCGGTTGTGCGTCATAGCGCGGTGCCAAAAAAGAAAAGAAAAGGCGAGCCAGCCAAACTGGTTGCGAGCGCGTCCGACTTACCGGGACAGGACAGGATGAAGAGTGTCAGTAAGAGTTTGTAAATCCACATCTCGACAACAAGAAGGAGAAGGAGTCCAAAAAAAAGAAGAACTGGGCAGAGAGATGTTGCTTTCCAGCACTGCGTGCGCAAGAGGATGCGTCTCCTCCAAGTACTTCCCCGCCTCGCTCCCCCCACCCCCCCTCTCATGTGGATGTCATTGCCCACTCTTTGGTGAGTCCCCCCCCCCCCCCCCCCCCCCCCCCCCCCCCCCACGCAATGACAAAACCAATTGGCGTGTTGGTGTTCAATTTCTGAATACGCAGGGCTCACAATTTCAATTTCAACAGACATGCTTAAAGGCCTACTGAAATGATTTTTTTTATTTAAACGGGGATAGCAGATCTATTCTATGTGTCATACTTGATCATTTCGCGATATTGCCATATTTTTGCTGAAAGGATTTAGTATAGAACAACAACGATAAAGATTGCAACTTTTGGTATCTGATAAAAAAAAGGCTTGCACCTACCGGAAGTAGCGTGACGTAGTCAGTTGAACATATACGCAAAGTTCCCTATTGTTTACAATGATGGCCGCATGAAGTGAGAGAGATTCGGACCGAGAAAGCGACAATTTCCCCATTAATTTGAGCGAGGATGAAAGATTTGTGGATGAGTAAAGTGCAAGTGAAGGACTAGTGGGGAGTTGAAGCTATTCAGATAGGGAAGATGCTGTGAGAGCCGGGGGTGACCTGATATTCAGCTGGGAATGACTACAACAGTAAATAAACACAAGACATATATATACTCTATTAGCCACAACACAACCAGGCTTATATTTAATATGCCACAAATTAATCCTGCATAAAAACACCTGCGTGTTTGTTATGCTAGCTCCTAGCTCCTCTGCTAGCTCCTAGCTCCTCTGCTAGCTCCTAGCTCCATAGAACACGCCAATACAATTCAAACACCTGATCAACACACACAATCACTCAGCCCAAAAGACCGTTCACCTAACCCAAGGTTCATAAAGCTTATATATTTTTAAAAAGTTACGTACGTGACGCGCACGTAGGTACGGTACGTGTTATGCTAGCTCCTCTGCTAGCTCCTAGCTCCATAGAACACGCCAATACAATTCAAACACATGATCAACACACACAATCACTCAGCCCAAAAGACCGTTCACCTAACCCAAGGTTCATAAAGCTTATATATTTTAAAAAAGTTACGTACATACGCAAAAAAAAGCCAAAGCTGCATACTCACAGTAGCACGTCTGCGTCTTTGTCATCCAAATCAAAGTAATCCTGGTAAGAGTCTGTGTTGTCCCAGTTCTCTACAGGCGTCTGTGTATCGAAGTCAAATGTCCTCCTGGTTAGAGTCTCTGTTATCCGAGTTCTTCCATCTTGACTGCATCTTTCGGGAATGTAAACAAAGAAGCGCCGGCTGTGTACTGTTGTGGCTGACTACGTTCGAAAAATACGTCCATTTCGCACCGACAACTTTCTTCTTTGCTTGCTCAGCTTCCTTCTTCATAATGCAATGAACATGATTTAAACAGATTCACGAACACAGATGTCCAGAATACTGTGGAATTATGAAATGAAAACAGAGCTTTTTCGTATTGGCTTCAATGTGGAAGGCATACCCGTGTTCGCCGGTCTACGTCACGCGCATACGTCATCCTCAGAGGCGTTTCGAACCGGAAGTTTAGCGGCAAATTTAAAATGTCACTTTATAAGTTAACCCGGCCGTATTGGCATGTGTTATAATGTTAAGATTTCATCATTGATATATAAACTATCAGACTGCGTGGTCGGTAGTAGTGGCTTTCAGTAGGCCTTTAAAGGCCTACTGAATACGGCCGGGTTAACTTATAAAGTGACTTTTAAAACTTCCCGGGAAATATCCGGCTGAAACGTCGCGGTATGATGACGTATGCGCGTGACGAAGTCAGAGTAACGGAAGTTATGGTACCCGTAGAATCCTATACAAAAAGCTCTGTTTTCATTTCATAATTCCACAGTATTTTGGACATCTTTTGCAATTTGTTTAATGAACAATGGAGGCTGCAAAGAAGACAGTTGTAGGTGGGATCGGTGTATTAGCAGCGGACTACAGCAACACAACCAGGAGGACTTTGTTGGAGCGCTAGCCGCGCTAGCCGCGCTAGCCGCGCTAGCCGCGCTAGCCGCCGACCTCACCTTGACTTCCTACGTCTCCGGGCCGCCAAACGCATCGGGTGAAGTCCTTCGTCCTTCTGCCGATCGCTGGAACGCAGGTGAGCACGGGTGTTGATGAGTAGATGAGGGCTGGCTGGCGTAGGTGGAGAGCTAATGTTTTTAGCATAGCTCTGTGAGGTCCCGTTGCTAAGTTGCTAAGTTAGCTTCAAAGGCGTCGTTAGCACAGCATTGTTAACCTTCGCCAGCCTGGAAAGCATTAACCGTGTATTTACATGTCCACGGTTTAATAGTATTGTTGATTTTCTATCTATACTTCCTTCTATCCTTTATTTTTTTGTTTCTATATGCAGTTAAAGCACGATGCTATCACGTTAGCTCGTAGCTAAAGCATTTCGCCGATGTATTGTCGTGGAGATAAAAGGCACTGAATGTCCATTTTGCGTTCTCGACTCTCATTTTCAAGAGGATATAGTATCCCAGGTGGTTTAAAATACAAATCCGTGATCCACAATAAAAAAAGGAGAGTTTGGAATCCAATGAGCCAGCTTGTACCTAAGTTACGGTCAGAGCGAAAAAAGATACGTCCATCACTGTCTCTCAAGTCCTTCACTGTAACGTTCCTCATCTACGAATCTTTCATCCTCGCTCAAATTAATGGGGTAATCATCACTTTCTCGGTCCGAATCTCTCTCGCTCCATTGTAAACAACGGGGAATTGTGAGGAATACTAGCTCCTGTGACGTCACGCTACTTCCGCTACAGGCAAGGCTTTTTTTTATCAGCGAGCAAAAGTTGCGAACTTTATCGTCGATTTTCTCTATTAAATCCTTTCAGCAAAAATATGGCAATATTGCGAAATGATCAAGTATGACACATAGAATGGATCTGCTATTCCCGTTTAAATTAAAAAAAATCATTTCAGTAGGCCTTTAAACTGGGAAAATATTTGGACTCGGGGGGGGGCCATATTGAGAGAAAAAAATGTGTCATGAGGGGCCAATGTGTATGTGTGTATACATTATATACCGTATTTTTCGGACTATAAGTCGCAGTTTTTTTTCATAGTTTGGCCGGGGGGTGCGACTTATACTCAGGAGCGACTTATGTGTGAAATTATTAACACATTAGCGTAAAATATCAAATAATATTATTCAGCTCATTCACGTAAGAGACTAGACGTATAATATTTCATGGGATTTAGCGATTAGGAGTGACAGATTGTTTGGTAAACGTATAGCATGTTCTACATCAGGGGTGTTAAACTCAAATACAGAGTGGGCGATCATTTAAAACTGAACAAAGCCGTGGGCCAAAGTTGAACAAATTAACCTTTTAAAGGCCTACTGAAATGATTTGTTTTTATTTAAACGGGGATAGCAGATCTATTCTATGTGTCATACTTGATCATTTCGCGATATTGCCATATTTTTGCTGAAAGGATTTAGTATAGAACAACGACGATAAAGATTGCAACTTTTGGTATCTGATAAAAAAAAGGCTTGCACCTACCGGAAGTAGCGTGACGTAGTCAGTTGAACATATACGCAAAGTTCCCTATTGTTTACAATGATGGCCGCATGAAGTGAGAGAGATTCGGACCGAGAAAGCGACAATTTCCCCATTAATTTGAGCGAGGATGAAAGATTTGTGGATGAGTAAAGTGCAAGTGAAGGACTAGTGGGAGTTGAAGCTATTCAGATAGGGAAGATGCTGTGAGAGGCGGGGGTGACCTGATATTCAGCTGGGAATGACTACAACAGTAAATAAACACAAGACATATATATACTCTATTAGCCACAACACAACCAGGCTTATATTTAATATGCCACAAATTAATCCTGCATAAAAACACCTGCGTGTTTGTTATGCTAGCTCCTAGCTCCTCTGCTAGCTCCTAGCTCCATAGAACACGGCAATACAATTCAAACACCTGATCAACACACACAATCACTCAGCCCAAAAGACCGTTCACCTAACCCAAGGTTCATAAAGCTTATATATTTTTAAAAAGTTACGTACGTGATGCGCACGTACGGTACGGTACGTGTTATGCTAGCTCCTAGCTCCTATGCTAGCTCCTAGCTCCATAGAACACCCAATACAATTCAAACACCTGATCAACACACACAATCACTCAGCCCAAAAGACCGTTCACCTAACCCAAGGTTCATAAAGCTTATATATTTTTAAAAAGTTACGTACATACGCAAAAAAAAGTTGCGCACATACGGTCAAGCGATCAAATGTTTAGAAGCCAAAGCTGCATACTCACAGTAGCACGTCTGCGTCTTTGTCATCCAAATCAAAGTAATCCTGGTAAGAGTCTGTGTTGTCCCAGTTCTCTACAGGCGTCTGTGTATCGAAGTCAAAAGTCCTCCTGGTTAGAGTCTCTGTTATCCGAGTTCTTCCATCTTGACTGCATCTTTCGGGAATGTAAACAAAGAAGCGCCGGCTGTGTACTGTTGTGGCTGACTACGTTCGAAAAATACGTCCATTTCGCACCGACAACTTTCTTCTTTGCTTGCTCAGCTTCCTTCTCCATAATGCAATGAACATGATTGCAACAGATTCACGAACACAGATGTCCAGAATACTGTGGAATTATGAAATGAAAACAGAGCTTTTTCGTATTGGCTTCAATGTGGAAGGCATACCCGTGTTCGCCGGTCTACGTCACGCGCATACGTCATCCTCAGAGGCGTTTCGAACCGGAAGTTTAGCGGCAAATTTAAAATGTCACTTTATAAGTTAACCCGGCCGTATTGGCATGTGTTATAATGTTAAGATTTCATCATTGATATATAAACTATCAGACTGCGTGGTCGGTAGTAGTGGGTTTCAGTAGGCCTTTAATAGGGACCCAAACACGTTTTGCATTGAATATTGAACAAGCAAGGTTTATATAACTTTATAGTGACATGCAAAATCCAGTTTCAAATAATAATAATAATAATAATAATAATAATAATAAAAAAAAATATCAATGGCATATCAAATTAAATTAAAATTAAAATTAAATGCCTCTTTTCTATTTGCAGCCTTCTGAGGCAAATATCAAAATAAACTTTTTTCACAGGCTAAAATAAAATTCGAAAAATAACAATAATGAATAAATCAAACATTCAAGCCTTGAAGTAGCAGGAGAAAGTGCATGGGGGATTGAGGTGGGGGGGCGGGGTTTGGTGGTAGCGGGGGTGTGTATTGTAGCGTCCCGGAAGAGTTAGTGCTGCAAGGGGTTCTGGGTATTTGTTCTGTTGTGTTTATGTTGTGTTACGGTGCGGATGTTCTCATGAAATGTGTTTGTCATTCTTGTTTGGTGTGGATTCACAGCGTGGCGCATATTTGTAACAGTGTTAAAGTTGTTTATACGGCTACCCTCAGTGTGACATGGATGGCTGTTGATCAAGTATGCCTTGCATTCACTTGTGTGTGTGTAAAAGCATCATATATTATGTGACTGGGCCGGCACGCTGTTCGTATGGAGGAAAAGCGGACGTGACGACAGGTTGTAGAGGACGCTAAAGGCAGTGCCTTTAAGGTACGCCCCCAATATTGTCGTCCAGGTGGAAATCGGGAGAAATTCGGGAGAACGGTTGCCCCGGGAGATTTTCGGGAGAGGCACTGAACTTCGGGAGTCTCCCGGGAACATTGGGAGGGTTGGCAAGTATGAGTATTAGCGTTGAATGTGGTGTTGTGCTCTAATGTTAATTTGATATTGCCTAAAGGGCGAAGTGAAATTACACCCATGTTCTACATGTTATAGTTATTTGAATGACTCTTACCATAATATGTTACGGTAACATACCAGGCACGTTCTCAGTTGCTTATTTATGCCTCATATAACGTACACTTATTCAGCCTGTTGTTCATTATTCTTTATTTGTTTTAAATTGCCTTTCAAATGTCTATTCTTGGTGTTGGGTTTCATTCAATTACATTTTCCCAAAAAATGCGACTTATACTCCAGTGCGACTTAGATATGTTTTTTTCCTTCTTAATTATGCATTTTCGGCTGGTGCGACTTATACTCCGGAGCGACTTATAGTCCGAAAAATACAGTATACACATTTAGCTGGAATTTTACAGTTTTTAACGGAATAAGACACCCAAAATGTACATGAAAATAAAGAAAGTGTGATTTACAATATTAACTACAAACAATAAAACACTGAATATTAAGTAAGTACAAATCCCGTTTCCATATGAGTTGGAAAATTGTGTTAGATGTAAATATAAACGGAATACAATGATTTGCAACTCATTTTCAACCCATATTTAGTTGAATATGCTACAAAGACAACATATTTGATGTTCAAACTGATAAACATTTTTTTTTTTTTGCAAATAATCATTAACTTTACAATTTGATGCCAGCAACACGTGACAAAGAAGTTGGGAAAGGTGGTAATAAATACTGATAAAGTTGAGGAATGCTCATCAAACACTTATTTGGAACATCCCACAGGTGAACAGGCAAATTGGGAACAGGTGGGTGCCATGATTGGGTATAAAAGTAGATTCCATGAAATGCTCAGTTTTTCACAAACAAGGATGGGGCGAGGGTCACCACTTTGTCAACAAATGCGTGAGCAAATTGTTGAACAGTTTAAGAAAAACCTTTCTCAACCAGCTATTGCAAGGAATTTAGGGATTTCACCATCTACGCTCCGTAATATCATCAAAGGGTTCAGAGAATCTGGAGAAATCACTGCACGTAAGCAGCTAAGCCCGTGTGTATGTGCGTATAAATGTATACACATTTAGCTGTAAATAATGGAATAATAAAACAGAATGGAATTTTACATTTTTTACGGAATGGGACACCCCAAATGTACATGAAAATAAAGAAAGTGGGATTTACAATATTATCTATGAACACTAAAACACTGAATATTAAGTAAGTAAGTAAGTAAGTACATTTTATTTATAAAGCGCTTTTCACAGATCAAATCACAAAACGCTGTACAAAACATAGATGAAGTAAAACAACAATTACATTTAAACAACAGGGGCAACATCATAAAAAGGATACAAAGTGGATTAAAAATGGTAGTTAAAAGGTAATGTGCCCCCTTCATCCTACACCAGAGCTGGGCAAATATTTTGACTGGGGGGCCACATTGAAAGAAAACATGTGTCTGGGGGGGCCAATGTGTATTTGTGTATAAATGATATATACACATTTAGCTGGAATTTTACAGTTTTTAACGGAATGGGACACCCAAAATGTACATGAAAATAAAGAAAGTGGGATTTGCAATATTAACTATGAACAATAAAACACTGAATATTAAGTAAGTAAGTAAGTACATTTTATTTATAAAATGCTTTTCACAGATTAAATCACAAAACGCTGTACAAAACATAGATGAAGTAAAACAACAATTACATTTAAACAACAGGGGCAACATCATAAAAGGATACAAAGTGGATTAAAAATGGTAGTTAAAAGGTGCATTAACTACATTTCAACAGACATGCTTAAAGTGGCCCCTTCATCCTACACCAGAGCTGGGCAAATATTTTGACTGGGGGGCCACATTGAAAGAAAACATGTGTCTAGGGGGGCCAATGTGTATTTGTGTATAAATGATATATACACATTTAGCTGGAATTTTACAGTTTTTAACGTAATGGGACACCCAAAATGTACATGAAAATAAAGAAAGTGGGATTTACAATATTATCTATGAACAATAAAACACTGAATATTAAGTAAGTAAGTAAGTACATTTTATTTATGAAATGCTTTTCACAGATTAAATCACAAAACGCTGTACAAAACATAGATGAAGTAAAACAACAATTAAATTTAAACAACAGGGGCAACATCATAAAAGGATACAACGTGGATTAAAAATGGTAGTTAAAAGGTGCATTAACTACATTTCAACAGACATGCTTAAAGTGGCCCCTTCATCCTACACCAGAGCTGGGAAAATATTTTGACTCGGGGGCCACATTGAGAGAAAAAATGTGTCTCAGGGGCCAATGTGTATGTGTGTATAAATGATATGTATATATTTGGCTGTAAAGAACTGCTGTATAGGATGTGTGTTTGGCTCCCTTTTTTTCAGGTACACACTAATACCAAAAGTCACAATGTCCGAAAGAGTTCTAAATAAGTTATGACAGAACGCCTCAAAAAAACGGAATTAAATTTTACAGTTTTTTTACGGACTGGGACACCCAAAATGTACATGAAAATAAAGAAAGTGGGATTTGCAATATTAACTATGAACAATAAAACACTGAATATTAAGTAAATAAGTACATTTTATATATAAAGCGCTTTTCACAGATCAAATCACAAAATGCTGTACAAAACATAGGTAAAGTAAAACAACAATTCAATGAAAACAACAAAGAATAGAATAGAATAGAATAGAATAGAATAGAATAGAATATAATTGAATTGAATTGAAAGTACTTTATTGATCCCTGGGGGAAATTCGGCACCACAGTTCGCTCACAATAGACAATAATAATAATGAATAATATAATATATATAATATATAATATATGAATAATATGAATATATTCTGCATATATTCTACATGGGCAACATCATAACAATTTTTTTTATTAATCAATCCAACAAAATAATACACAATAATATCATAATAATACAATTCCAATTCCAAAACCAAAACATTCAGAATAGCAATCAACAGAGCAATTGAGAGGACAGGCAAACATGACACAAAACAATCCAAAAGTAGTCAAACAAAAATGAATAAAAACAACAACCGTATCAATATTAATAACAATTCCAACATAGCAGTGATTAGAAATCCCTCATTGACATTATCATCACAGCCATTTATAAAAAATAAAATGAAAACATTTAAAAAATGAACAATAGTTGAAATGTTTCTTAAAAGTGTCAACACAGTCAAGATCACTGAGTGACTGGTGCGAATTGTTCCAGAGTCTGGGAGCTATAGCCTGGAATGCCAGGTCTCCACCGGTTTTAAAACGAGTTTTTGGGATCTTTAGAAGACCCTGGCCTGAAGACCGGAGACTACGCCCTGAAGAGAAGGGGAATAACAAGTCAGTGATCAACTGAGGGGCCCCACCATGCAACGCATGAAGAGTCAGGACTAGAATCTTAAACTCAATGCGGACTTTAACTGGAAGCCAGTGAAGACTGGATCAAATGGGGGTGATACGGGCTGGTCTGGTTGCACCGGTCTAAAGTCTGGCAGCTACATGAAATATTTGTAAGATGATAAACAACAGTTTTTGCTCAGTTGACGGCAGTGACCCTCCAAGAACCCCAAGGTTTCTGAGGCTGCTTTTAACAGATGCACCCAGAGCACCAAGGCAGTTCTTGATCAGGGCCATCTTTTTATCGGGATAAATTATCAGCAGTGTTGGGTTAATTACTGAAAACCAGTAACTAGTTACAGTTACACGTTACTTTATTTAAAAAGTAACTCAGTTACTAACTCAGTTACTTACACCAAAAAGTAATGCGTTACTGTGAAAAGTAACTATTTAGTTACTACTTTTTTTTTAAGGCTCCCATTAATGCTCTTATAGCCTTCATTTCAGTACTGTTACTGCACTGGAGAATAATACAATCTGTTGATCAACTTGACATGCATTTGCATCACTGAACTCTGCTAAGCAATGTGCTCTAAATACAACACACCAAGACAAAGATATGTTTCAAAGGGCCAATTTATTTCGGGCCACAACAAATTGACAAAACTATTTGAAATAGCTGCAACATAACATACATAAGTAACATACCGCATAATAACAAGATGTCACAACATAGACGTAAACCTGGCTTCACCCAAGGAAGGCACACATGACATGATTATGTCATGTCATTATATACCGCACACATGCTGCTATACACAAAGCCTAACCAGGCGTTTTTTTTTCTCTCAAGGAATTGTGAAATAAAATCATGTCTTCAGGAGATCAACACTGTACTGAAGCCCAGAACACTCTATGCATTTCCCCACGTTTAGTTTAGAGAAAAGGAAAGATCGGCTATATAAAAAATCATGTAAAATAACGCAGTAACGCATCATGTAGTAACGGTAACTGAGTTACTGAATATAAAAAAATAGCGCGTTAGACTTGTTATGATCCGCTTCCCGGATCATAGTTTGTTTACGTTGTTTAGTCACTTGTGTTTTCAGCACCTCTTGATTTTGTTTGTTTCCGTTGCCATGACGGCAGATTGCACACACCTGCCTCTGGTTAGTGTTCGGGACGCTCACCTGTTGTCCGGGCACTAATCAGAGGGTTATTTAGTCTTTGCCCTGGCCTCACTCGGTCTGGCTTCCTAATTTGCTTAATGCAACAGTTGACGACTATTTTGTATTCCTGCTAGCTTACACGCTAGGCTCTTTGCTTGCTAGCTCCCACACTAGTCCCTTTGTTTTTGCCTTTAGTGCTGTGAGCATGTTTTTGGTTATTCCCTTATGATTTAATTCTTCAATAAATAATATCCTACCTGCACGCTGTGTCCGAAGCCCGTCTGCATTCCTGGGAGAACAACCCCGCACCACGATGCGACCCAGTCGTCACAAGACTACTAGTTACCTCCGAAAATAACGGTGTTACAGTAACAAGTTATTTTGTAACGCGTTAGTCCCAACACTGATTATCAGAGTATCTGATTTGTTAGAATTTATCTGGAGGAAACTGGAGGACAACCAGTTTTTGATACAGGATACACATTCCAAGAACTCAGATAAGAAGTGAAACTCTGAATTGACATATGAACATCACTCCTCTTTTACAATCAAGCAAAACACAACAAAAATATAACAAACAGCAAAATATGAAAGCAAAGTGTAAAAAACGCCGACAATATGATATTGTGAACGCTTCTGCACGTGGTGGGTTCTCCTGCCGCCGACAGATCTTTGGGAGCCTGGTAGACTGTTTGAATCAAGTCTTTTATTGACATAAACACCCGGGGATGGCTTTCTTTCCAGCAATACTGTATATATTTGGGACTTTCCAGCCCGGCGTGTCTCTGTGTGTGTCTCTCTATCTCTGGCTCTAACTCCAACAACGTGTCTCGTCCGGCTGCTGCTAATAAAGGCAACAGGTGATTAGATAACCAGCCCCAGCTGGGCAATCGACTCACCTGCTGCTGGCTTCGAGGCCGGTCCTTACACACCCCGCTCCGCGGCAGGCCCGCAGACCACGCCCCCCAGATATATTATCATATATTTTTATGAGTTGGCTGTTCTGAAAACAAACCCTGCCCACTCTGCTTTGTTCCTGGTCTGAGCTGCCGTGACGTAGATTACCGTAACAACTCCTATAACACTCAAAAGTGCAGATTTCAACCATTGAAATTAGGGATGTCCGATAATATCGGCCTGCCGATATTATCGGCCGATAAATGCGTTAAAATGTAATATCGGAAATTATCGGTATCGTTTTTTTTATTATCTGTATCGTTTTTTTTTATTAAATCAACATAAAAAACACAAGATACACTTACAATTAGTGCACCAAGCCAAAAAACCTCCCTCCCCCCATTTCTTTCTGTTATCAATATTCTGCTTCCTACATTATATATCAATATATAT
>NC_084754.1:41242580-41283030 GCF_033978785.1 Entelurus aequoreus
ATACTTTTTACTTGAGTATTTGTGACAAGAAGGAACGCTACTATTGTGCCATTACATTCCGATTGTTACATTTATTTATATCACATTTATAATTATCGATTAAGACTTAAGACGTATTCTTATGTCAGCGACCCTGCACTCTCGGTACCAGTACCAAAATGTATGTCAATACTTTTCGATACGTTTCGATACTTCGATACTTCTAAATAAAGGGGACCACAAAAAAATGGCATTATTGGCTTTGTTTTAACAAAAAATCGTAGGGTACATTAAACATATGTTTATTATTTCAAGTTTTTCCTTAAATAAAATAGTGAACATACTAGAAAACTTGTCTTTTAGTAGTAAGTAAACAGACAAAGACTCCTAATTAGTCTGCTGACATATGAAGTCACTTATCATTCTATTATTTTGTTAAAATTGTTAAAAACAAGCTGTAAAAAAATATTATTAATCTACTTGTTCATGTACTGTTAATATCTGCTTATTTTTCTGTTTTAACATGTTTTATCTACACTTCTGTTAAAATGTAATAATCACTTATTCTTCTCTTCTTTGGTACTTTACATTAGTTTTGGATGATACCACAAATTTAGCTATCGATCCGATACCAAGTAGTTACAGGATCATACCTTGGTCAAGTTATCATGTGTCCGGGGACGTATTTCCTGAGTTTATTAATATAATATGAATTTTAAAAAAACAAGAGATTTTGTGACGATAAAAAATATTGATGTGATCAAAGTAGTATCGACTTGATACACTATTGTACTTGGTATCATTACAGTGGATGTCAGGTGGAGATCCGCCCATGTTTGTTTACATTCAGGGTGCTAGCTTTCAGTGTCAGAACTTCACCTTTATCTTTAGTTTTTAGACCAAAATGCGTCTGTTCTCCCTTTTCTGTCTACACACTATGTCTGCTTGTAAGTACTCAGTGATTTTGCGCTGCCGAACATGCTCCTCTACTCGTAAAACCAGCGACACGACATGACGTCATGCCCGGGAACCGGTACTTTTCAAACGGAGTATAGTACCGTTTTTGATTCATTAGTACCGGGATTGTATACCGTACAACCCTAGTTCAAACAGGCACAAAGTACAGATATAGGAAGCTTTAATAAGTATCAGAATGTTCCCGAAGAAGACACTTTCAATATGTGACATGACCCCAGCACATTCCGGCTGTTTGAGAGAACTGCTGAACAGAAACCTCCCAAAACAGTAGACTAAAAGCGATCTTTTTTGTATGACTGATTATCCCAAAAATCACAAGTATCTTTTAAACACATTAAAACATTACCAAAAACCTCAAAAAGCAGTGGAAAGTTGTACTTATGTTAGATCCGTAGCTTTAAAGTTACTAGCGCAAGCTTGTTAACATGTAGCATTATCTTCTTCAACTGTATTTACGTCTAACAGAGCTAAACACGCTGAAATTACCACAGTCGCCCCCTAGGGTACGAGAGGCACACTGCATGTGGCCATCAGTCACATTACAGATAAGAGCTTGGAAACTAGAACTTCACATGTTGCTGTGAAAATAGACAAAACTGAATTATTTGATAAATCAGACTAATTTGGTACATAGAAACGTACTGACCGGGAAAAAAAAGTGTCATGGAGTCAGACAAGGCAGCAGAAATATCTTCATTGATTACGTTTATAAACGAGTAAAAATAACATTTATATCATGTGCTGTCATCTGTGTCAGTAGAAATGTCCACGTTTCAGTCTACAGTAATCCTACTTCCAACTAGAGGAAACATGTAGAAGTAAATTGTAAATTAATTGTATGTTTTACACACACACACACACGCACACACACACACACACACACACACACACACACACACACACACACACACACACACACACACACACATACACACACACACAAACACACATACAAACACACTACAATTGTAGACCAAGAACCATTAGAAAATAACTACAAACCCCGTTTCCATATGAGTTGGGAAATTGTGTTGGATGTAAATATATACGAACACTTTTCCACTTTGTATCAGTCCATCTTAGATCGTTTCTGGGTGTTGTTGATAAACGGTTTTCGCCTTGCATAGGAGCGTTTTAACTTGCACTTACAGATGTAGCGACCGTCCGTAGTTACTGACAGTGGGTTTCTGAAGTGTTCCTGAGCCCATGTGGTGATATCCTTTACACACTGATGTCGCTTGTTGATGCAGTACAGCCTGAGGGATGGAAGGTCACGGGCTTAGCTGCTTACGTGCAGTGATTTCTCCAGATTCTCTGAACCCTTTGATGATATTACGGACCGTAGATGGTGAAATCCCTAAATTCCTTGCAATAGCTGGTTGAGAAAGGTTTTTCTTAAACTGTTCAACAATTTGCTCACGCATTTGTTGAAAAAGTGGTGACCCTCGCCCCATCCTTGTTTGTGAATGACTGAGCATTTCATGGAATCTACTTTTATACCCAATCATGGCACCCACCTTTTCCCAATTTGCCTGCTCACCTGTGGGATGTTCCAAATAAGTGTTTGATGAGCATTCCTCAACTTTATCAGTATTTATTGCCACCTTTCCCGACTTCTTTGTCACACGTTGCTGGCATCAAATTCTAAAGTTAATGATTATTTGCAAAAAAAAAAAAGATTATCAGTTTGAACATCAAATATGTTGTCTTTGTAGCATATTCAACTGAATATGGGTTGAAAATGATTTGCAAATCATTGTATTCCGTTTATATTTACATCTAACACAATTTCCCAACTCATATGGAAATGGGGTTTGTACTAAATAAATCAGAAATTACTCACAAGTTACTCAATACTTGAGTAGTTTTTTCACAGAATATTTACTCTTACTCAAGTAATTATTTTAATGACTACTCTTTATTTTTACTTGAGTCATTTTATCCTAAAGTAACGGTACTCTTGCTTGAATACGATTTTTAGGTACTCTAGCCCCCCTTTGTTTATTTTGCCTTCAATTAAAACGATCATCCATTTATTTTCTACCGCTTGTCCCTTCAGGGGACACGGGGGGTGGCTGGAGCCTATCCCAGCTGGATACACCCTGGACATGTCGCCACCTCATCGCAGGGCCAACACAGATAGACAGGACAATAATAATTATAATAGCGATTTGGATATGTCGTGTTTGCGGTCATTGAATGTGTATTCTATCATGACAACAAGCGAGTGACTCCCGTTAACAGCAATCATTTTATTCGGGTAAAAAATGTTATTGCACAAACTTAGTGGTTGTGATAAATATAGACCGTTTTAACACAAATGTGTTCTGTTAAAGCACTAATGATGGTATTTTTAGGGACCGAGTCCCTTTGGGACAGAGGACCCTATTGTATTTCTAGCGTTTTATTATTATACCGCCGCCTCTTTGAGCTGTAATTTGACCCCCTTAACATGCTTCAAAACTCACCAAATTGGACACACACATCAGGATTGGCGAAAATTGCGATCTAATCAAAAAATCAAACCCCAAAACTCAAAATTGCGCTTTAAAATTTTCGCTAACTGCTTATTTGCTATTACTTTTACCATCATATTTGTACATGTCGTATTTGCTGATGTTGCTCTGTTGTTGTTGTTGTTGTTGTTGTGTTTGCTGTTGTTGTTTTTGTCTCTCTGTCTAATCCCCCTCTTGTCCCCACAATTCCCCCCTCTGTCTTCCTTTTTCTCTCTTTCTATCCCCTCCTGCTCCGGCCCGGCTGCACCAAATGATAATATACATATATTTAATAAAGTCAAAATACAAGTAAGGCAACAAGAGAAGTATCCTACACTTCTCTTTTGTAAAGTAAATCTGAACAGCCGATATGGGCATCTACATCTGCTATATGATTTGCCCGAGAAGCTGGGCAGGACATTATAAAAAAAAAAAAAAAATAAAAAAAATAAAAAAAAAATTGCGCTTTAGCGCCCCCTAGGAAGAAAACACAGACAAAACTGCCTGTAACTCCCAGTAGGAATGTCGTAGAGACATGAAACAAAAAAACTCTATGTAGGTCTCACTTAGACCTGTATTTCATACACTGACAACCCCCAGCAAAAATCAACAGGAAGTTTGCAATTCCCCCTTCAAAACAAAAGTTGTGTAAAAACAGTCACCTTTTTTCAAACATTATCTCTTCTGAGCGCGTTTGTCGTGTCGGCTTCAAATTAACACAGGAGAGAGATTGAACCCTTCTGATTAAAAGTTGATGAAAGAGTTTTTATTACTGCTCCGGTTTGGATTTTATGAGCCCTCAAAGTCGGTCCCGTCCATCGCTGCTTGCAGCTTTAATTGTTGTAGTTTTTGCTTTGAAATATGTAACTGTGGGCAAGTTGCCGAAAGCCCCTTTAAGTTGAGTGTCTCACGCAGCACTGAAAGGAAGATGTTTTACAAATTTTACATGTCCATATGTAATAATTTCATGTCAAGTCATCATTAAATGGCCCTGATATGTCAAAAGGCATTAATAAATCATGTTTATTTCCAATACCTCTATAACTGATAACAGTAGTTCAGTTGGGATATGCTCATTTCAAAATTTGATTTACATCCCCAAAATATTGTTATTGTTTTCATTTCGATGCCCCGCCCTCCACCGTTTGACTAATTAGAAAGTCCATGAGTGTGTCACATCCAGGTTGCCAGTTACACACCGCCACCTTTGTCGGACTTCTGCCACTGGTAAAGTTACTAAACATGTCAGACCTTAGTACATCTAAAAGTTACCATTCTCCACTTATTCATCACAAAGCCAGGAACAAAACTGTCAGAAGTGCTACTGACCATAGACATCTTATAAGTAGACGCTGCTGTGACGTGAGAAATTCGGCCGCCATCTTGAAGTGGTGATGAGGAGCCGGCGAGCAGCCTAAACTGACAGTTGACAGGTAGAAAACAAAGATGGTGTTCAGCGTTTTCCTGCTCAAATGAGCGCACTGTTGAAAATAGGAATCGGGGGATTACTTTTCACAAGTAAGATTTAACATTAACGTACTATTGGTTGTATTTTGTGAAAAGAATATTACCACAGAGTTGAGAAGTATATATTCAATATACAGTATATCATGCCTTCAGTGTGCATATTGCATATAGTTCTCTGCAAACCTATGAAATGTTCTATTTTGTCTTCAGTATTTTTGTCAGAATGCACCAGAATGCTTCATTTGTATGTGAAAATATGGGGGAGGATGCCCCCCTACAGGGGTTTGGTTTACAAACTTTCAGCCCCACCTAAAACAAGATTCACCAGCCGCCACTGATTATGATGCATTCTCATTTTAAGTAAAGTATAAGACAATACTTTCTTAACAGTGTAATTGTAACCAGGAATAAGTCTTCAAGTAACAATATTCAAATACTAACATTGTTGGGTAAGACAGAATTTTGTTTTATTCTGAATCCAGTGAAACAGATTGGTGGTTTTAGCTGATATAAAGACTTTCAGGTGTTTATATATGTTTATGTTTAAGTATTTGGCAGACGCTTTTATCCAAAGCGACATACATAAAAAATACATATAAAACAATGACTGTAAACATGATCATTTAAGGGAAGAATGTAATACAAAATATCAATACAAAGTGTCAAGACAGAATAAAATATATTCTGCTGCAGCAACAGAGATACAGTCTATAGATAAATAGATATCTAATGTATTCATACATTGTTTATGTTGGATATACGCATGTTTATATAACCTAATCATATTCTTTCTTCAATTTAAAAATAGCTGACCGTTTTTTTCCCCCTTCTCTGGGATTATATTCCCAGTTTTGATCTGGGACATCTCGTCACTTATAGCATATAAGAATATTCTATTACTGTTAAGCAAACTATGAATAATAAAACATGTCTCCTTTATCTTAGCTACACGTATGACAAAAAAGCGTGTGAAAATCAGTGGTATTCAGTGAGGTAAGATGAATTAAATGCGCTGACAGTTCATTGCTCCTGCCAAATGAATTGCACTGAGTGGAGCGGATCACCACTCCAAGATGGCGGCCCCGCGTCTCGTCAGCGCCAGTAGGCAGTCGCGCTCGATGCTGCGTACCCTTATAAGATGTCTATGCTACTGACAGTTTGGTTATGTTTGGGAATTTTCCTGTGTTTAGAATCACTTCCTGTACGGGTGCTCTTGTTTTGTCAGCGTTTCCTGTTTGGTCTCTGTGTTTTGCAGACCCTTTACTTTCTGTTCCTTGTCTTGTCAGCACACCTGTTAATTAGGTTCCACCTGGGTGCCTCCTTCAGGGCTTGATCATTATTCCTTTTGAGACCGATGCTCCTTGTAAGTAATTGGTTAATACTTGCATTCCGACCGCCATTCTCTGCACCCACGGTGTCAGGCATCAAGCGACGCTCACCAACCCGTGACAAAAACAAGGATTTTTTATCGGGGTTGCCTTTAAAAGATGGAGATGATTGAAGGCGGAGAAGACTTTTTCATCTGACGCCCAACTTGCTGAGTTCCTCCTTGATAGGTAAGTCAGGCATTTACCTTTGGTTAGTACTTGTAATCAATGGAAATGGACATTTGGTATGTAAACTATATTGTCCAATACGGTCTATGATCTTGTCTAACAAAGCTAGTATGTTCCTGCAACGAAGGCTTAGCATGCTAGCCTGGTCAATCACACATGGACATATAGGCTAACAGGGGAAATATATGGCAGTTAGCCTGTATGTCGATGTCTCATCCAACTGACAAGGAAAAATATATTTTTCGACAAATAAGACTTACGTGGTAAGCGTCTATTTCCTTCTCAATATGCTGATACGCTGAGGAAATACATTATGCTGCTAAGCTTGCTCTACTTATTTTCACCAGTAGAACCATTTGTAGCGTTGGTTGTAGTTGGTTTTAGTCTTTTTTTTCTGATCACATGATAAAATAATCCCTCATTGGTGTTTGCATATTGTGGACAACATGCACCAAGTTATATGGCAATCTGAAACGTTTTAAACAGTAGCCTATAACCTTGGTAAAATGTCTCCTCTATAGTTTTGGGCGTACATTCGGCTGCTAAGCATGCTCTACTTATTTTCACCAGTATAACCATTGGTAGCGTTGGTTGTAGTTGGTTTTAGTCTTTGTTTTCTGATAGTACTGACAATAACCATACGATAGCCATTTGTTGTGATATTGTATGCAGGCATGACCTACTTCTTCCTGAATATAGCCTCATTTTCTGTGTCAAATGCCTTTTTGTGTTAAGTACAAAACTCCACACATGTTCATTCATAGTTTTGATGACTTCAGTGACAATCGACAATGTAAATAGTCCTGCAAATAAAGAAAACGCATTAAATGAGAAGATGTGTCCAAACGTTTGGCCTGTACTGTATATAAATACAAGGCAGTTAAACAATAATAAGACTATTAAAGGCCTACTGAAATGAATTTGTTTTATTTAAACGGGGATAGCATATCCATTCTATGTGTCATACTTGATCATTTCGCGATAATGCCATATTTTTGCTGAAAGGATTTAGTAGAGAACATCGACGATAAAGTTTGCAACTTTTGGTCGCTGATGAAAAAAGCCTTGCCTGTACTGGAAGTAGCGTGACGTCACAGGTTGAAAGGCTCCTCACATTTCCCCATTGTTTACACCAGCAGCGAGAGCGATTCGGACCGAGAAAGCGACGATTACCCCATTGATTTGAGCGAGTATGAAAGATTCGTGGATGAGGTACGTGAGAGTGAAGGACTAGAGTGCAGTGCAGGATGTATCTTTGTTCGCTCTGACTGTAACTTAGGTACAAGGGCTCATTGGATTCCACACTTTCTCCTTTTTCTATTGTGGATCACGGATTTGTATTTTAAACCACCTCAGATACTATATCCTCTTGAAAATGAGAGTCGAGAACGCGAAATGGACATTCACAGTGACTTTTATTTCCACGACAATACATCGGTGAAGCACTTTAGCTACGGAGCTAACGTGATAGCATCGTGCTTAAATGCAGATAGAAACAAAAGAAATAAGCCCCTGACTGGAAGGATAGACAGAAGATCAACAATACTACTATCAGGAGACACCGAACCAAACACTGGACCTGTAATCACACGGTTAATGCTGTGCCGCCTGTCGAAGCCTAGCAATGCTGTTGCTAACGACGCCATTGAAGCTAACTTAGCTATGGGACCTCGTCAGAGCTATGATAAAAACATTAGCTATCCACCTACGCCAGCCCTCATCTGCTCATCAACACCCGTGCTCACCTGCGTTCCAGTGATCGACGAAGCGACAAATGACTTCACCCGATCATCGATGCGGTCGGCGGCTAGCGTCGGATAGCGCGTCTGCTATCCAAGTCAAAGTCCTCCTGGTTGTGTTGCTGCAGCCAGCCGCTAATACACCGATCCCACCTACAGCTTTCTTCTTTGCAGTCTTCATTGCTCATTAAACAAATTGCAAAAGATTCACCAACACAGATGTCCAGAATACTGTGGAATTTTGCGATGAAAACAGAGCTTTTTGTATTGAGATACAATGGTGTACTAATACTTCCGTTTGAACCATTGACGTCACGTGCAAACGTCATCATACATAGACGTTTTCAACCGGAAGTTCCCCGGGAAATTTAAAATTGCACTTTATAAGTTAACCCGGCCGGTTTGGCATGTGTTGCAATGTTTCAATTTCATCGTTGATATATAAACTATCAGACTGCGTGGTCGGTAGTAGTGGCTTTCAGTAGGCCTTTAAATAAACACCAATACTCTCTATTGGAATGGAGACTTTTCGGCACAGGATAAGTAACTGTTTCAACGGAAACCGCAGTGGCAAAACGATAATAAACTGGCCAAAGGAAAAGTGAAAAACATCAATAAAACAATCAATAAAAGTGAACTCATTTTTGAGCCAGGACTGGAATCCTGTGCAACTTTTATACCAGTGTTACCTAAGCAGCAGAGGAAATGGGTTCCAACATTAGCACGGCTGTCTTCATGGCAATGTGAAACGTATGGAGACAAATCACATGATAAAATAATCCCTCATTGGTGTTTGCATATTGTGGACTACATGCACCAAGTTATATGGCAATCTGAAACGTTTGAAACATTAGCCTATAACCTTGGTAAAATATCTCCTCTCTAGTTTTGGCCGTACATTCGGCTGCTAAGCATGCTCTACTTATTTTCACCAGTTTAACCATTGGTAGCGTTGGTTGTAGTTGGTTTTAGTCTTTGTTTTCTGATAGTACTGACAATAACCATATTGTTGCCATTTGTTGTGATATTGTACACAGGCATGACCTACTTCTTCCTGAATATAGCCTCATTTTCTGTGTCAAATGCCTTTTTTTGTTAAGTACAAAACTCCACACATGTTCATTCATAGTTTTGATGCCTTCAGTGACAATCGACAATGTAAATAGTCATGAAAATAAAGAAAACACATTGAATGAGCAGATGTGTCCAAACGTTTGGCCTGTACTGTATATAAATACAAGGCAGTTAAACAATAATAATACTATTAAATAAACACCATACTCTCTATTGGAATGGAGACTTTTCAGCACAGGATAAGTAACTGTTTCAACGGAAACCACAGTGGCAAAACGATAATAAGCTAGCCAAAGGAAAAGTGCAAAACAGCAATAAAACAAACAATAAAAGTGAACATATTTTTGAGCCAGGACTGAAATCCTGTGTAACGTTTATACCAGTGTTAACTAAGCAGCAGAGGAAATGGGTTCCAACATTAGCACGGCTGTCATCATGGCAATGTGAAACATATGGAAAAAATTCCTTATTGGTGTTTGCATATTGTGGACTACATGCACCAAGTTATATGGCAATCTGAAACGTTTGAAACAGTAGCCTATAACCTTGGTAAAATGTCTCCTCTCTAGTTTTGGGCGTACACTCGGCTGCTAAGCATGCTCTACTTATTTTCACCAGCATAACCATTGGTAGCATTGGTTGTAGTTGGTTTTAGTCTTTGTTTTCTGATAGTACTGACAATAACCATCGGATTGCCATTTGTTGTGACATTGCACGCAGGCGTGACGCGTACTTCTTCCTGAAAAGAGCCACATTCTGTGTAAAATGTGTTGGTTAGAGATCTGTTATTGACAAAACGCTTGTCTATTCAGCTATTATAGTCCCAGCACCTCAACCCCTAGTAAGAGGCAGTGGAAGTTGGAAGTTCCTTGGAGTAGCCCAGTCCATGGAGTTGGATTCATAGCCTCATTTCTGTGTAAAATGTTACAGTTAGAGATTTGTTATTGACAAAATGCTTGTCTATTCAGCTATTATAGTCCCAGAACCTCAACCCCTAGTAAGAGGCAGTGGAAGTTGGAAGTTACTTGGAGTAGCCCAGTCCATCGAGCTGGATACATAGCCTCATTTCTGTGTAAAATGTGTCTGTTAGAGATTTGTCATTGACAAAACGCTTGTCTATTCAGCTATTATAGTCCCAGCACCTCAACCCCTAGTAAGAGGCAGTGGAAGTTGGAAGTTCCTTGGAGTAGCCCAGTCCATCGAGCTGGATTCATAGCCTCATTTCTGTGTAAAATGTGTCGCTTAGAGATTTTTCATTGACAAAAGGCTTGGCTATTCAGCTATTATAGTCCCAGCACCTCAACCCCTAGTAAGAGGCAGTGGAAGTTGGAAGTTCCTTGGAGTAGCCCAGTCCATGGAGCTGGATTCATAGCCTCATTTCTGTGTAAAATGTGTCAGTTAGAGATTTGTTATTGACAAAACGCTTGTCTATTCAGCCATTATAGTCCCAGCCCCTCAACCCCAAGTAAGAGGCAGTGGAAGTTGGAAGTTCCTTGGAGTAGCCCAGTCCATGGAGTTGGATTCATAGCCTCATTTCTGTGTAAAATGTGTTGGTTAGAGATTTGTTATTGTCAAAACGCTTGTCTATTCAGCTATTATAGTCCCAGCACCTCAACCCCTAGTAAGAGGCAGTGGAGTTGGAAGTTCCTTGGAGTAGCCCAGTCCATCGAGCTGGATACATAGCCTCATTTCTGTGTAAAATGTGTCGGTTAGAGATTTGTTATTGACAAAACGCTTGTCTATTCAGCTATTATAGTCCCAGCACCTCAACCCCTAGTAAGAGGCAGTGGAAGTTGGAAGTTCCTTGGAGTAGCCCAGTCCATGGAGTTGGATTCATAGCCTCATTTCTGTGTAAAATGTGTCGATTAAATATTTGTTATTGACAAAACGCTTGTCTATTCAGCTATTATAGTCCCAACACCTCAACCCCTAGTAAGAGGCAGTGGAAGTTGGAAGTTCCTTGGAGTAGCCCAGTCCATGGAGTTGGATTCATAGCCTCATTTCTGTGTAAAATGTGTTGGTTAGTGATTTGTTATTGTCAAAACGCTTGTCTATTCAGCTATTATAGTCCCAGCACCTCAACCCCTAGTAAGAGGCAGTGGAAGTTGGAAGTTCCTTGGAGTAGCCCAGTCCATGGAGTTGGATTCATAGCCTCATTTCTGTGTAAAATGTGTCGGTTAGAGATTTGTTATTGACAAAACGCTTGTCTATTCAGCCATTATAGTCCTAGCCCCTCAACCCCAAGTAAGAGGCAGTGGAAGTTGGAAGTTCCTTGGAGTAGCCTGGTCCATCGAGCTGGATTCATAGCCTCATTTCTGTGTAAAATGTCTGTTAGAGATTTGTTATTGACAAAACGCTTGTCTATTCAGCTATTATAGTCCCAGCACCTCAACCCCTAGTAAGAGGCAGTGGAAGTTGGAAGTTCCTTGGAGTAGCCCAGTCCATCCAGCTGGATTCATAGCCTCATGTCTGTGTAAAATGTGTCGATTAAAGATTTGTTATTGACAAAACGCTTGTCTATTCAGCTATTATAGTCCCAACACCTCAACCCCTAGTAAGAGGCAGTGAAAGTTGGAAGTTCCTTGGAGTAGCCCAGTCCATGGAGTTGGATTCAAAGCCTCATTTCTGTGTAAAATGTGTTGGTTAGAGATTTGTTATTGTCAAAACGCTTGTCTATTCAGCTATTATAGTCCCAGCACCTCAACCCCTAGTAAGAGGCAGTGGAGTTGGAAGTTCCTTGGAGTAGCCCAGTCCATCGAGCTGGATACATAGCCTCATTTCTGTGTAAAATGTGTCGGTTAGAGATTTGTTATTGACAAAACGCTTGTCTATTCAGCTATTATAGTCCCAGCACCTCAACCCCTAGTAAGAGGCAGTGGAAGTTGGAAGTTCCTTGGAGTAGCCCAGTCCATGGAGTTGGATTCATAGCCTCATTTCTGTGTAAAATGTGTCGATTAAATATTTGTTATTGACAAAACGCTTGTCTATTCAGCTATTATAGTCCCAACACCTCAACCCCTAGTAAGAGGCAGTGGAAGTTGGAAGTTCCTTGGAGTAGCCCAGTCCATGGAGTTGGATTCATAGCCTCATTTCTGTGTAAAATGTGTTGGTTAGTGATTTGTTATTGTCAAAACGCTTGTCTATTCAGCTATTATAGTCCCAGCACCTCAACCCCTAGTAAGAGGCAGTGGAAGTTGGAAGTTCCTTGGAGTAGCCCAGTCCATGGAGTTGGATTCATAGCCTCATTTCTGTGTAAAATGTGTCGGTTAGAGATTTGTTATTGACAAAATGCTTGTCTATTCAGCCATTATAGTCCTAGCCCCTCAACCCCAAGTAAGAGGCAGTGGAAGTTGGAAGTTCCTTGGAGTAGCCTGGTCCATCGAGCTGGATTCATAGCCTCATTTCTGTGTAAAATGTCTGTTAGAGATTTGTTATTGACAAAACGCTTGTCTATTCAGCTATTATAGTCCCAGCACCTCAACCCCTAGTAAGAGGCAGTGGAAGTTGGAAGTTCCTTGGAGTAGCCCAGTCCATCCAGCTGGATTCATAGCCTCATGTCTGTGTAAAATGTGTCGATTAAAGATTTGTTATTGACAAAACGCTTGTCTATTCAGCTATTATAGTCCCAACACCTCAACCCCTAGTAAGAGGCAGTGAAAGTTGGAAGTTCCTTGGAGTAGCCCAGTCCATGGAGTTGGATTCATAGCCTCATGTCTGTGTAAAATGTGTCGATTAAAGATTTGTTATTGACAAAACGCTTGTCTATTCAGCTATTATAGTCCCAGCACCTCAACCCCTAGTAAGAGGCAGTGGAAGTTGGAAGTTCCTTGGAGTAGCCCAGTCCATCGAGCTGGATACATAGCCTCATTTCTGTGTAAAATGTGTCTGTTAGAGATTTGTCATTGACAAAACGCTTGTCTATTCAGCTATTATAGTCCCAGCACCTCAACCCCTAGTAAGAGGCAGTGGAAGTTGGAAGTTCCTTGGAGTAGCCCAGTCCATGGAGTTGGATTCGTAGCCTCATTTCTATGTAAAATGTGTTGGTTAGAGATTTGTTATTGACAAAATGCTTGTCTATTCAGCTATTATAGTCCCAGCACCTCAACCCCTAGTAAGAGTTAGTGAAAGTTGGAAGTTCCTTGGAGTAGCCCAGTCCATCCAGCTGGATTCATAGCCTCATGTCTGTGTAAAATGTGTCGGTTAAAGATTTTTTATTGACAAAACGCTTGTCTATTCAGCTATTATAGTCCCAGCACCTCAACCCCTAGTAAGAGGCAGTGGAAGTTGGAAGTACCTTGGAGTAGCCCAGTCCATCGAGCTGGATTCATAGCCTCATTTCTGTGTAAAATGTGTCGGTTAGAGATTTGTTATTGACAAAACGCTTGTCTATTCAGCTATTATAGTCCCAGCACCTCAACCCCTAGTAAGAGGCAGTGAAAGTTGGAAGTTCCTTGGAGTAGCCCAGTCCATGGAGTTGGATTCATAGCCTCATTTCTGTGTAAAATGTGTCGGTTAGAGATTTGTTATTGTCAAAACGCTTGTCTATTCAGCTATTATAGTCCCAGCACCTCAACCCCTAGTAAGAGGCAGTGGAAGTTGGAAGTTCCTTGGAGTAGCCCAGTCCATGGAGTTGGATTCATAGCCTCATTTCTGTGTAAAATGTGTCGGTTAGAGATTTGTTATTGACAAAACGCTTGTCTATTCAGCTATTATAGTCCCAGCACCTCAACCCCTAGTAAGAGGCAGTGGAAGTTGGAACTTCCTTGGAGTAGCCCAGTCCATCCAGCTGGATTCATAGCCTCATGTCTGTGTAAAATGTGTCGATTAAAGATTTGTTATTGACAAAACGCTTGTCTATTCAGCTATTATAGTCCCAACACCTCAACCCCTAGTAAGAGGCAGTGAAAGTTGGAAGTTCCTTGGAGTAGCCCAGTCCATCGAGCTGGATTCATAGCCTCATTTCTGTGTAAAATGTGTCGGTTAGAGATTTGTTATTGTCAAAACGCTTGTCTATTCAGCTATTATAGTCCCAGCACCTCAACCCCTAGTAAGAGGCAGTGGAAGTTGGAAGTTCCTTGGAGTAGCCCAGTCCATGGAGTTGGATTCATAGCCTCATTTCTGTGTAAAATGTGTCGGTTAGAGATTTGTTATTGACAAAACGCTTGTCTATTCAGCTATTATAGTCCCAGCACCTCAACCCCTAGTAAGAGGCAGTGGAAGTTGGAACTTCCTTGGAGTAGCCCAGTCCATCCAGCTGGATTCATAGCCTCATGTCTGTGTAAAATGTGTCGATTAAAGATTTGTTATTGACAAAACGCTTGTCTATTCAGCTATTATAGTCCCAACACCTCAACCCCTAGTAAGAGGCAGTGAAAGTTGGAAGTTCCTTGGAGTAGCCCAGTCCATCGAGCTGGATTCATAGCCTCATTTCTGTGTAAAATGTGTCGGTTAGAGATTTGTTATTGTCAAAACGCTTGTCTATTCAGCTATTATAGTCCCAGCACCTCAACCGCTAGTAAGAGGCAGTGGAAGTTGGAAGTTCCTTGGAGTAGCCCAGTCCATCCAGCTGGATTCGGCTGCGTATCTGGCAGTCAGGGAGAGACTGAAGGGACTACAGGATTTTGATCGTGATTGCAGTACCATTTATGGCCACCTTACCTATAGCACCTTTAACTATACTTTTTTTTGTTTAGTTTTTTACATTTTCAACAATTCCAAACAGCCTTTTTCTCCACAGCTCCACCTGCTGGATCCCAATGCATCTTTCGAACTGGAGTTGCGTTTAAATGGTTCATCCCTGAGAGTGTCAGTGCCGTTGATGCTGCTGCCTTTTTTCTCTGCTGCTCCTGATAAGGAGGGAAGGGGTTACCTTGGGGGGTCGGTTGAAGGGAAAAACATTCTTATCAATCGCACGAGTGCCTTCTTTATCTCCTGTGATGACAGATTGAGATAGCAGACCTTGGCTACAGTATCATCCTGACATGGCTCACGTCACGCTTTTAGCGCTTCTGTTACTGTCGCTATCATGCACCGAATCAAAACGGCGGAAGGAATGGAGGGATGTACGTAGGTGCAGAACCCTTCTCTTGTTCGAGTGACTAATGCTCCCGCCGCTTCCCGAAAGGGGCGCCAAGTGGTCCGCAATAATAAACAACTGTGCGTGAGTCAGACACTTTCACTGGAGTGGAGTCTACATGTGTCTCCATTTTTCTCTCCCTACACGCATGTAACATTTTAGTGCAATCTTTCCGAAAAGTCATCAGCGCATCAAAGGAACCCAGCAGGGGCATATTTCCGATGATGGAGAACCACCCTTAAGGGTTGCATGATCACGGTCAGCCATTGTGTTTTGTTTTCAATCAATCAATCAATCAATGTTTATTTATATAGCCCTAAATCACAAGTGTCCCAAAGGGCTTTGCAAGCCACAACGACATTCTCGGTTCAGAGCCTACATAAGAGCAAGGAAAAACTCACAACCCAGTGGGATGTCAATATTGGTATCGGGACAACACTAGGTGGCAGATATTTATTTGCAAGGCCATTTTTCAAGAAGGATACTGAAGATAAACTAGATCTTCTGAGACGAGGTCGGCCGACACCCGAAGCTAGCTAAGCTGTGCCGGCGGTGAAATGGTTTGCCCGCCACTTTCACACGAATCCACTGACTACGAGCGGTACAGCTGGCTCTTTGGTGGTAGCGGGGGTGTATATTGCAGCCCGGAAGAGTTAGTGCTGCATGGGATTCTGGGTATTTGTTCTGTTGTGTTTATGTTGTGTTACAGTTAGGGATGATGTTTCATAAGAAATTATCGAGTTCGAGTCTATTATCGAACCGATTCCTTATCGATTCTCTTATTGAGTCCAGATAGGTTGTTGTATATAGAAAAAAACACACAATATTTTGTTTAACAAAAGCTCAGTTTTATTATATAAGAAAACAATTTAATCTAAAAAATAAATAAATATTGACTCTTACCCCCCTAAAAAATAAAATAAAATAAATAAATATTGACTGTTACCCAAAGTATATTAAGTGGGATTTTTTCAGAACAACAAATATATAAGGTAACACAAAAACAACCTGTCTCTGTGATCACTATAGGTGTATAAATAATAATATAGTGGTAAATAAAATCAGTCCCTTGGGCACAAAACTGGAAATAATACAGCTCTCCAAAAAGTGCAATTCTGCTGCTATTTGACATAACTGTTTGTTATGATGCTTTGACATTTTTGCACTTTATTTCTTTATTGAAAGAAAATTCTATGAAGAGAAAAGTTGTTTGCAAATGTGGTTACAATGCTAAAAAATTAAAAGTTAAAGCTAAAAAAAGAAAAACACTTTGAGTTAACATTATTTCTCTATAGGGGGAAAGATGTTTTCAGCTAGGGAATATAACAACTACACTACCCATCATGCAACGGGAGTGACGAGCATGCGCGGTAGCCCCGAAAAGTGTTGTTGCATGTCGTCACCCGTGAAAGTAAACGTCAAGAACTCAGCCAACACGCCTCGTCTGCATTATTTATAATTAGACAGACAACACATATACAGTGTGATTTTTGTTTTGTTTACAAGGAAAGAAAAACAAAAGTTAAAAAAGTGAGATCATGTCATATATGTATGTGCTGCGGTTGCTTTAAGAACGTTGTAACAGCTGCCGTAAAGGAGGTGCGTTGCTAGCCTGGTTGCTATGTTTCCGGTTGGTCAGAAAAGTGTTCGTCATGTGTTTGTACCCTGCTCAAATCTCTCAGTAAAGTTATTCATTGGATTATACCTTTTGTTTTAAACTTTATTACACCTTGGAGCGCTTTTTCCCGTCCATTTTTTTCCTGCTTTCGCTATCTGCGCCTAATGACTGAGCTACGTGATGTCATTTCTTGTGATGTCACACGGAGCATTTCTGGTCGGGACGGGATTCGTTCCGAGGGATTCGAATAAAGAACCAACTCTTTTTCTTTACTATAGTGGTCTCGATAACGGGTACCGGTTCTCAAAAAGGGATTTGAGTCCGAGGACTCGGTTCTTTTCTTATCGAAAAACCCGGGACAACCGGTTTCGAGTATCATCCCTAGTTACGGTGCGGATGTTCTCCCGAAATGTGTTTGTCATTCTTGTTTGGTGTGGATTCACAGTGTGGCGCATATTTTTAACAGTGTTAAAGTTGTTTATACGGACACCCTCAGTGTGACCTGTATGGCTGTTGATCAAGTATGCATTGCATTCACGTTTGTGTGCGTACAGAAGCCGCACATATCTTGTGACTGGGCCGGCATGTTGTTAGAATGGATGAAAAGCGGACGTGACGACATCTCGTAGAGGACGTTAAAGGCAGTGCATTTAAGACACGCCCCCAAGACTGTGGTCCGGGTGGACTACGAGATATAATGACTGATGAACACCTTCGTTCGATAATGAAGGTTGCCTCAGCTCAAAGCCTGAGCCCCGACATTAATGAACTAGCATCCCAGAAAAGATGGCAGGTATCTGGCTTGGGCACATCAGATTAGATCAGCGTGTTGCAAACTGAGTAGTTTAAAGTCCTGAATGGTTGTTTTATTCATTGTTATTTTATTTTCAAATGTATTAGCCTGTGGAAAAAGTTCATGTTGATTTACCTCAGAAGGCTGCAAATAGAAAAGAGTCATTCAATTTTTATTTAAATTGTATTTGATATGCCATTGATATTTTTTAATTATTAATATTATTATTTGAAACTCGATTTTGCATGTCACTATAAAGTTATATAAGCCTTGCTTGTTCAATATTCAATGCAAAACTTGTTTGGGTCCCTATTAAAAGGTTAATTTGTTCAACCTTGGCCCGTGGCTTTGATCAGTTTTAAATGTTGGCCCACTCTGTATTTGAGTTTGACACCCCTGCATTACGCCATGCCGCCCCAAAATTAAATTACGGTATTTTGAGAGGTGAAGTCGGACTAAGTAGGACATCACTGGGAATGGCGTGGTACAGTGGCCGTGCCAGCAACCTGAGGGTTCCCGGTTCGATCCCCACCCACTACCAACCTCGTCACGTCCGTTGTGTCCTTGAGCAAGACACGTCACCCTTGCTCCTGATGGGTCGTGGTTAGGGCCTTGCATGGCAGCTTCCGCCATCAGTGTGTGAATGAATGGGTGAATGTGGAAATAGTGTCAAAGCGCTTTGAGTACCTTGAAGGTAGAAAAGCGCTATACAAGTATAACCCATTTACCATCTATCACTGAAGGCCTAGGTGAGATACGCACGGCCCGCCACTGGTATTTATGAAACCGGTTTTTGTCACTTTTGCAAAATAGACTTTAAATGTCAATAAAAAAAATCTATTGACATCTATCTCCCAACAACGGTGTGGCGCTGTTGGGAGAGTGGCCGTGCCAGCAACCTGAGGGTTCCTGGTTCGATCCCCACATAGAAAAGTGCTATAAAAGTATAACCCATTTAATAAGATTTTACCCGGTTAAATTAAATAATTACTCTGCTTGGTACGTGACCTCTGGCCTCGCTTACAGTCGACCTAATGCGCGACGGCACGGGGTGGAGAACATGGGAGATAAAGAGACGAGTGACTAAGAAATGTTGTCCGCAGGAAGTAGTTTTCTTTGCGCTAATGAACAAAGACAGACATTTCGTTTTCCTGTTGGGGTTAGCGACGACAGCAGGCGCAGATGCCGTAAACACTGATACGGCGTGTTAGGAGAGCCTCCTTTTAAACAAAAACCCACTTCCTGTTGTCAGTGCACGAGATTCAAGCCACTGCTCGTAATTGAGCTCCGCTGACAAGTTACGGTAAGACAAATAAACGTCCAACACACACACACACACACACACATAATTCTCTTCCCACACACGCATGTTGAAATTGTGACGCTGCAAGCAGCTGGTTGTGTATTTCCATGTTTTTGTATCCGATTGCATCAGACTCCTTGGATAGATGAACTTGAGGAGATTTTTGTGAATTCAGTTTAAAAGCATGCAGGCTGAATCCTTAGCATATTCTAAAGAGCATAAAAAAATGCAGTGATGGGCAAACTACCGTATTTTTCGAAGTATAAGTCGCTCCGGAGTATAAGTCGCACCGGTCGAAAATGCATAATAAAGAAGAAAAAAAACATATATAAGTCGCACTGGAGTATAAGTCGCATTTTTTGGGGAAATGTATTTGATAAAAGCCAACACCAAGAATAGACATTTGAAAGGCAATTTAAAATAAATAAAGAATAGTGAACAACAGGCTGAATAAGTGTACGTTATATGAGGCATAAATAACCAACTGAGAACGTGCCTGGTATGTTAACGTAACATATTATGGTAAGAGTCATTCAAATAACTATAACATATAGAACATGCTATACGTTTACCAAACAATCTGTCACTCCTAATCGCTAAATCCCATGAAATCTTATACGTCTAGTCTCTTACGTGAATGAGCTAAATAATATTATTTGATATTTTACGGTAATGTGTTAATAATTTCGCACATAAGTCGCTCCCGAGTATAAGTCGCAGCAAACTATGAAAAAAACTACGACTTATAGTCCGAAAAATACGGTACTTGGAAAGTGGTGTAAGCGAAGCTACTATTTACTCTCAATTCAATGTAGCTAAGCTAGGTGAAGCTCTTTAATAGTAGAAAGCGACACGTCAAGCTAGATGGCAAAAGTAGCTTGCTACATCAGCACTACATTTATATACTAGTGTTGTCCCGATACCAATATTTTGGTACCGGCACCAAAATTATTTTGGTACTTTTCGATAAGAGGACAACAAAAAAATGCATTATTGGCTTTATTTTAACAAAAAATCTTAGGGTAAATTAAACATATGTTTATTATTGCAGTTTTGTCCTTTAAAGGCCTACTGAAATGATTTTTTTTTTATTTAAACGGGAATAGCAGATCCATTCTATGTGTCATACTTGATCATTTCGCGATATTGCCATATTTTTGCTGAAAGGATTTAGTAGAGAAAATCGACGATAAAGTTCGCAACTTTTGCTCGCTGATAAAAAAAAACCTTGCCCCTACCGGAAGTAGCGTGACGTCACAAGCGGTAGTGCTGCTCACAATTCCCCGTTGTTTACAATGGAGCGAGAGATATTCGGAGCGAGAAAGCGACGATTACTCCATTAATTTGAGCGAGGATGAAAGATTTGTGGATGAGGAACGTTAGAGTGACAGACTAGAATGCAGTTCAAGAGATATCTTTTTTCGCTCTGACCGTAACTTAGGTACAAGCTGGCTCATTGGAATCCACACTCTCTCCTTTTTCTATTGTGGATTACGGATTTGTATTTTAAACCACCTCGGATACTATATCTTCTTGAAAATGAGAGTCGAGAACGCGAAATGGACATTCACAGTGACTTTTATCTCCACGACAATACATCGACGAAGCTCTTTAGCATGAGTTAACGTGATAGCATCTGTCTCAAATGCAGATAGAAACAAAATAAATAAATCCCTGACTGGAAGGATAGACAGAAGATCAACAATACTACTATCAGGAGACACCGAACCAAACACTGGACATGTAAATACACGGTTAATGTGTATTCGACGCCTGTCGAAGCCTAGCAATGCTGTTGCTAACGACGCTAACTTAACAACGGGACCTCGTCAGAGCTATGATAAAAAAATTAGCGCTCCACCTACGCCAGCCAGCCCTTCTCTGCTCATCAACACCCGTGCTCACCTGCGTTCCAGCGATCGACGATGCGGTCGGCGGCCCGGAGACGTAGGAAGTCAAGGTGAGGTTGCCGCTAGCGTGTCTGCTATCCAACAAAGTCCTCCTGTTTGTGTTGCTGCAGTCCGCCGCTAATACACCGATCCCACCTACAACGTTCTTCTTTGCAGCCTCCATTGTTCATTAAACAAATTGCAAAAGATTCACCAACACAGATGTCCAGAACACTGTGGAATTTTGTCGAAGAAAACAGTGCTCTGTGTATTGTGTCCAATATGGTCCAAACACTTCCGTGGACCTCGCGACGTCACGCGCATACGTCATCCTCCAAAGGCGTTTTCAACCGGAAGTTCCCCCGGAAATTTAAAATGTCACTTTATAAGTTAACCCGGCCGTATTGGCATGTGTTGCAATGTTAAGATTTCATCATTGATGTATAAACTATCAGACTGCGTGGTCGCTAGTAGTGGCTTTTAGTAGGCCTTTAAATAAAATAGTGAACATACTAGACAACTTGTCTTTTAGTAGTAAATAAACATACAAAGGCTACTAATTTAGTCTGCTGACGTACGCAGTAACATATTGTGTAATTTATTTACCTATTATTTTGTCTACATTAAGGACAAGTGGTAGAAAATGTATTATTAATCTACTTGTTCATTTACTGTAAATATCTGCTTACTTTCTCTTAACATGTTCTATCTACACTTCTGTTAAAATGTAATAATCACTTATTCTTCTGTTGTTTGGATACTTTACATTAGTTTTGGATAATACCACAAATTTAGGTATCAATCTAAAATCAAGTAGTTTATAAACATAATACACATTTTCAAAAAATTAAACAAGAACCCAACAAATATCGATGTAATCATAGTAAATATTACTAAAGTTACTATTCAGAGGCGGTATAGTAACGAATATGATTCATTAGTATCGCGGTACTATTATGTTTGCAGGGGAGAGTAGACGGCACAGACCACAAAGGGGGCGTATAATTTAACTATGATCTATTATATATATATGCACTATATATATAATAATCAAACAACAATAAAAAACTGTTGTATCAGAAACGTTTAAGTATGTTAAATTTGTTATTTTGGAGTGAAAAATAACTTGATCAAATTCCTTTTAATTAACACGTGTACATATACATACATACACTCATGCACATATAACATACATACATACTGTATTTACACATGCACATATGCATACATTCTGTATATACACATGCACATATACATACTGTATATACATGTGCACATATACATACATACATACATACAAACTGTATATACACGTGCACATATACATACATACTGTATATACACAGGCACATATACATACATGCATACTGTATACATACATACATACATACATACTGTATGTACATGTGCACATATACATGCATACTGTATATGTACATATACATTGTATATACACATGCACATACACATACAATCATGCTCATATAACATACATACATACTGTATACACACGTGCACATATACATACACTCTGTACATACACGTGCACATATACATACATACATACATACATACACTCATGCACATATAACATACATACATACTGTATATACACATGCACATACTGTATACACACATACATACATACTGTATATACACGTGCACATATACATACACTCTGTACATACACATGCACATATACATACATACATACACCCATGCACATATAACATACATACATACTGTATATACACATGCACATACTGTATACATACATACATACATACATACTGTACATACACGTGCACATATACATACACTCTGTACATACACATGCACATATACATACATACATACACCCATGCACATATAACATACATACATACTGTATATACACATGCACATATTGTATACATGCATACATACATACTGTATATACACGTGCACATATACATACATACTGTATATACACATGCACATATACTTACATACTGTATATACATGTGCACATATACATGCATGCACACTGTATATGTACATATACATACATACTTTATGTACACATGCACATATACTTACATACTGTATATACATGTGCACATATACATGCATGCACACTGTATATGTACATATACATACATACTGTATATACACATGCACATATACATACATACACTCATGCATGCAATCACGTCTCATCAAACATATATTAACGTTGTTACCCCCCAGGGGGAAACTGGATTGAAACATGGCACACCTTTTACATAACAATGTAAAAGGTTAATTTAGTCCAATCCCCCCCTCTTTGTCTGCTTCCTTTGGAACCCAAGTTATCATTACATGTGTGTATTGTTGCATTTGAAGCAAGTGCAATGTTGGTAATAGAGGTAATTATTATTAAATGACAATGAGCTTCAAGAGGTAGTCACCTGAAATGGTTTTCACTCCACAGGTGTGCTTGAAGCTCATTGAGAGAATGCCAAGAGTGTTCAAAGCAGTAATCAGAGCAAAGGGTGGCTATTTTGGAGAAACTAGATTGTAAAACATGTTTTCAGTTATTTCACCTTTCTTTTGTTAAGTACATAACTCCACATGTGTTCATTCATAGTTTTGATGTGACAATCTACAATGTAAATAGTCATGAAAATAAAGAAAATGCATTGAATGAGAAAGTGTGTCCAAACTTTTGGCCTGTACTGTATATATCAACAGTTTTAAACGACTTCCTTATTCCCTTTTATTGCATACAATTATTTCAGCAAAGTCAATAGTACTTAATGATTGGTATTAAAGGCCTACTGAAATGAATTTTTTTTTATTTAAACAGGGATAGCAGATCCAATCTATGTGTCATACTTGATCATTTCGTGATATTGCCATATTTTTGCTGAAAGGATTTAGTATAGAACGACGATAAAGTTCGCAACTTTTGGTCTCTGATTAAAAAAAAAAGCATTGCCCCTACCGGAAGTAGCGTGACGTAGTCAGTTGTTCGCCTCCACATATTTTCATATTGTTTTCAACGCAGCGAGAGCGATTCGGACCGAGAAAGCGACGATTACCCCATTAATTTGAGCGAGGATGAAAGATTCGTGGATGAGGAACGTTAGAGTGACGGACTAGAATGCAGTGCAAGACATATCTTTTTTCGCTCTGACCGTAACTTAGGTACAAGCTGGCTCATTGCATTCCACACTCTCTCCTTTTTCTATTGTGGATCACGGATTTGTATTTTAAACCACCTCGGATACTATATCCTCTTGAAAATGAGAGTCGAGAAAGCGAAATGGACATTCACAGTGACTTTTATCTCCACGACAATACATCGGCGAAGCTCTTTAGCTACTGAGCTAACGTGATAGCATCTGGCTCAAATGCAGATAGAAACAAAATAAATAAACCCCTGACTGGAAGGATAGACAGAAGATCAACAATACTATTAAACCATGGACATGTAACTACACGGTTAATAATTCTCAGCCTGGCAAAGCTTAACAATGCTGTTGCTAACGACCCTGAAGCTAACTTAGCAACTTAGCAACCGGACCTCACAGATCTATGATAAAAACATTAGCGCTCCACCTACGCCAGCCAGCCCTCATCTGCTCATCAACACCCGTGCTAACCTGCGTTCCAGCGATCGACGGCGCGACAAAGGACTTCACCCGATCACAGATGCGGTTGGCGGCTAGCGGTTGGCGGCTAGCGTTGGCTAGCGCGTCTGCTATCGTGTCTATTTTAGCTATAATAGCCTACTATCAAAATGACTGCGTCACAGGCTGAAGCAAATCTTTGTTGACAGAAATGTTGACCTTTTAATATTCATTCTACACATTTTTACAACATTAGAAAACAGTGAATCAGAAGCTACTCAGAAGGTGAGAGAACTCCTGGAAATGACTGACTTTTAATGGCCAATGGTATAGATGTGTGTGTCCAAGTTAAGGCTGTCTTCTTTTAATAGATGCATTACAATCTTTGGCAAGCTAGGTAACATTTGCTGTGGTCTGGAACAACATGGCACACAAACAACTATCTGAAATGCAGCCAATATTACATACAGACAATGTGTCATGAGACATGCGAAAACTAAATTATATATACAAAGAGGATAAAAGTAATGGATATTAAATGAGCTCAAATATATCTACAAATGAGGCATAATGATGCAATATGTAGATACAGCTAGCATATATAGCATGTTAGCATTGATTAGTTTGCAGTCATGCACTGACCAAATATGCCTGATTAGCACTCTAACAAGTCAATAACATCAACAAAGCGCACCTTTTGTGCATTCATGCACAGCATAAAACTTTTGGTGGACAAAATGAGTCCTAGGAGTGGAGGATTTTACATGTAAACAAACTGTTGCATTACAGTCCACACTATGGTGAGTTCAAGAACCGCCAAAATTAGTAGGACAAAACGATGTTCACCAAATACTGTCATCAGTGAAGCATACACACGGTTTGTGTCATGTTTGTCCTCAAACTAAAAACATACTAAAACAAAAAAAATATTTTTCCCCCCATCTTTTTCCATTTTCAATCCTTTTTTTAAAAATCGAGAGCCGTGTGTTGCTGACCTCCGCATTAGACCATTGCAATAATGTATGTATTTATGTGGTATGGACATAACAGTTGGTCACACCAGATGCACTGCCAAGAAAATGCTGTAAATGTTGCCGTCAAAAACAAAAAGCTTGTTTTTCCTCTTTAGTGCCCTATGCCCCTATACAAATTGAACAAAGTTCCACTGGAAACACATAAAAAAAAAACGTTTCTGCACAATTTACAAGAACACATAATCCGCTGCCATGTTTCCGAGTGGAATGAAACGTATTACAAAGTGAGGTAAATTAAGTCGAACATTTTGACTGCTTGAGCCTTTTGTCCACCTCTCGTCTTGTGTTTATGGGTGTTGACGTGACCATGGAAGGCAGAATGTTGGAAGAACAATTAGTTGCCTTTGTGCAAACCATAACTGTTTAAAGGCAACATCCTTTAGCTGAAACATGCAACAGCCATTGTACACTGGAGTCAATGTACAGCTACACGCACATAAAATAAAGTAGGTCATGTTTACATGCAAAACCTACTGCATAGTGAAGAGGAAATACTGGTTGCTTCTATTGTTTATTTATTCCAGAACCTTCCGTCTTTATCGTTTCTGTTTTGGGGCCTGTTTGTGAGCTGGAAATGCATTAGTGGGAGAAAAAAAAAAAAAAAAAATTCAGTTGCCAAAGAATGTTGTCAACAAGTTCAGAAGCCAACGACGAATGGCTTGAAAAGTTAAATTGAGCACTGGTTAATCCTCACTGGAACCTTCATTTACCGTCCCCTAAGTGTGCAAACTTCTCCATTTACGAACAACAGACCGGATAAAATGATGCTATTGTGCACTGCGATGTTCCCTCTAAATTTTCATGTGTGTGAGCAAAGGCAAAAACTCCCCGAGCATTCAGTGGAGCCCATGTGAGCAACATCAGACGTGCACACTGTGGCTACACCAGCAGCACACCTGTCCCAAACCTGACTAAATAACAAGTTCAATCTCCATCCATCCATCCATTTTCTACCGCTTGTCCCTTTCGGGGTGGCGGGGGGTGCTGGAGCCTATCTCAGCTGCATTCGGGCGGAAGGCGGGGTACATCCTGGACAAGTCCCCACCTCATCGCAGGGCCAACACAGACAACATTCTCTTATTATTATAATCAAATGACAGCAGTCATTTCCATGAGGTTATTTTCTAATATAAGTGTTTAGGCCCACTTACAATGACAATAACAAAAAATATTGTTTTTCATGAACTGTGTACTTGTATTGTTTGTCTGGGTGGAGGTCCTGCTTTGGAAATAATTTGTACCCCTTTCAGACATTGCATTTAGTTCCCATTAAAACATTCACATGTTGCACAATGAGATGTAAGCAGGGGATCATGTGTACATTCCTGCAACTTCCTGTTTGTCAAAAATATATTTTTATTAGTATTTATTTAATATACTAACAGCATTTCATGATTAATATTTACAAATTAAGATTCCTAATAAATGACACTAGAATAAGCACACATTTGATTGGTAAATCATAGTGTAACAACCTGGAATGACACTTTATGTGTGGTGCCAATTGGAGCTGTCCTACTTTTTGTGTGGCTGTAAACGCATCACTGGCTAAGTGCCATATGTGCATGTGTTGGCGCAAGTGAGAAAGAGCAAGCGGCTGCTGTTGATATAACAAAGTTGCTTTTGGTCTGGTTTGTACTGCAGAAAATGACCAGTTTTGCTAGATATAATTGTTTTTACTAATGTTTTGGTGATGATCCACTTGGGTAAAACAGAATCCATCCTGTTTGGGTCCCACATCAAACTTTAGAGAGTCAATCACTTCACCATAAAAGTAGGTGACAGTGTCATCACCAGGAAAGATAAGGTCACCTACCTAGGTTCCATTCTAGAGGCTAACCTTTCCTGTGATAAAATGGCAACCAAGGTAATCAAAAAGGTTAACCAACGAACGAGATTTCTCTACAGAATTTCCACACTGGTCAACAAAAGCACCTTGAGGATTCTGGCGGGAACTCTCGTTCAACCCTTTTTCGATTACGCATGCACCTCCTGGTACCCTAGCACCTCCAAAACCCTCAAATCTAAACTCCAAACATCTCAGAACAAGCTAGTCAGGTTACTTCTAGACCTCCACCCCAGATCCCACCTCACTCCTACCCACTTCTCTAAAGTGGGCTGGCTCAAGGTGGAGGACAGAGTTAAACAACTTGCACTGAGCCTAGTCTATAAAATCCGCTACACCTCCCTGATACCGAAGTACATGTCAAACTACTTCCTTAACGTAAATGACCGCCATAACCACAACACCAGGGGGTGCTCCACTAACCACATTAAACCCAGATTCCGAACTAACAAAGGTCTTAACTCATTCTCTTTCTATGCCACATCAATGTGGAATGCGCTCCCAACAGGTATAAAAGAAAGGGCATCTCTATCCTCCTTCAAAACCGCAATAAAAGTTCACCTCCAGGCAGCTACAACCCTAAACTAACACCCTCCCCGGATTGCTAATAATCAAATGTAAACAATCAAATGCAGATACTTTTTCTTTTTCTTATGCCTTCTGATCTCTCTCTCTCTCTCTATGTCCACTACTTGATGTCCATATCCCCCCCCCACCCCCCACCCCTCCCTCCACACCCCTGATTGTAAATAATGTAAATAATTCAATGTGATTATCTTGTGTGATGACTGTATTATGATGATAGTATATATGATAGTATATATCTGTATCATGAATCAATTTAAGTGGACCCCGACTTAAACAAGTTGAAAAACTTATTCGGGTGTTACCATTTAGTGGTCAATTGTACGGAATATGTACTTCACTGTGCAACCTACTAATAAAAGTCTCAATCAATCAATCAATCAATGTGTTTATGGCCGACAATAAAGAGTTTTGCTCAGTAAAGTGATGGATGGAATTCATGTCCTCAAAGCGTCTCGACAGACGTTACAATATTTGAACAATGATGACGAAAACTGTTTTCTCTGTCGTGTCCGTGTCGTGTCAAAAATTGTTATGCGCTTATTTTTTTATTTGATTTTGTGCGTGGCATAGATTTGCCATGCGCAGAGGACGCTTGAGCAGTGCGCAATTGCACAGGCGCGCACCTTAGAGGGAACGTTGGTGCACTGCAAAAACTGAAATCTAAGTAAGATGAAATATCTCAAATAAGGGTGATATTTGCTTATTTTCTGTCTTAAAAGATAATTCTTCTCACTAAGCAGATTTTATGTTAGTGTTTTACTTGTTTTAAGAGTTTTGGTCAGTAAGATATTACAGCTTGTTGCTGAGATTTGATGACCTATATTGAGTAAAACATGCTTGAAACTAGAATATCAACTGTTGCAAAGTTGTGTCATCAACACTCACACGTATAAAAGTACTTTTCTTATTTCAAGCATGAAAATAAAATCATGACTTTGACACAATTGTGTCTCATAATTAAAACAGATGACAGCCAAATGGACTTTGCTGTCTTATTTTCAATGAAACAATAGAAAATAAGTACTCATATAGTAGTACAGTTGGCACAGTACAGTAAACTGACAGTTAATATTTAAACATTTAACAAGTGACATTTCAAACTATTTTGAACAGAAATAGTTCATGCACATTCAGGTAAATTCTTCATAATTACAATAAAACATTTTTTGGCCGCGGGCCGGGCTGTATATATGCACACTAATTGACTGAAAGCGCACGCACTTGGCGCGATGATGTCATGTTATGGATGGAAAAATGCATTTTTAGACAATATGATTTGCCTGAGCGGCTAGGAGACCCAGAGAGTAACAAGTGGTTGCCTTTCCATTAAGAACAATGAACTACTTTTTAGTATAAGTTTGCTGGTTTCAAGAAATGTAATGCCGAGCGCATATCATTATGTCAAGATAATGGCACTAGCATTTACTTCATTTAAGAATATTTTTCAACATATTGAGCAAAAAGGCCTCTTTTTTTTAAAATTTCTACCAAGAAAAGTGCACTTATTAGTGAGAATATACTTATTTCAAGGTATTTTTGGGTCCATTGAAGTTAGCTACTTTTACTTGTTTCGGAAAGTCTTGACAAGCCAAATGTTTTTGTTCTATTTACAGATAATTTTGCTTAGTTCAAGTAAAATAACCCTCATTTTTGTATTTTTTTCCCTTGTTTTTGAACACTGACTTTTTGCAGTGTGTCAGAACTTTGTCTCAGTGTATGAATGTTTCATCCAAGCACCGAGTGCCTGCAGAGCAGTGCTTGTGGGCTGATTGATCGGTGCTCCTGTAGTCAGCAGAGCAGTGCTGTTGTTAGCTACTGCGCTACTTTGTGTGCCTATTTTAAGTGTTGTTGTTTTTTTAGCCTTGTGACAACATTTTTCTTGTTCTTCCTGCACAATACCAGTCCAAAGAAAGCAATGGACAAGCGATGTGTGGTTTGAAACATTTAAGATGTTTCCACAGCTTTGTCAACACTGCTTCCTTTCTTCCTCCGACATGGGAAAGATTATCTCATTTATAATTCCTAATTAAATTAAAGAAGTTTTGTGATTGCACCTCAGAGCTTGTGAACATTTGTGTGCGTGTCGGCAGGGCGGCTGCATAGGAGGACAGCTCAACTTGTTTTTTTTTGCTAATAAATAGAAGGTTGAGTTATGTTGGTTTGATATACAGTACTGTATAGCAGTGGTCCCCAACCTTTTTGTAGCTGGGGACAGGTCAACGCTTGAAAATTTGTCCCACGGGGGGGGGTGGAATTTTTATTTTATTTTTATTTTATTTTTTTCATAAAGAAATACAATCATGTGTGCTTACGGACTGTATCCCTGCAGACTGTATTGATATATATTGATATATAATGTATATATTGTGTTTTTTATGTTGATTTAATTAAAGAAACATTTTCTTTTTTTTTTTTTTTTTTTTAATTCCTTGCGCGGCCCGGTACCAATCGGTGGTTGGGGACCACTGCTGTATAGCACTTTATATTGTGTTCAAAGTGTAAAAACTTTTTCCAAAAATATGGACTTTTGTCTAGGCGGTGACCCATTCTTCATATTTCTTATGGGGAAATTTGCTTCATTATACAACATTTTCCATTTATGAACCATTTCAAGAGCTACCATATTTTTCTGACGATGGGCCGCTACTTGTTTCCAACACTTTGAACCCTGCGGCTTATTAAAACGGTGCGGCTAATGTATGATTTTTTTTTTTGCTATGGGCAGTAATGTTTTTTATTCAACCAATACTTTCCATAATGTGAATGTGTTGGTCATGTATGATGTCTTGTTGTTATTTTTGTTCGTAATGTGTAATGTCTATTGTTTAAATGTACGGCAGTGAAAATAAATTTCCCCAACGGAGACCAATAAATATAAATCCAAAATCGAATCTAATGCGCCGACTGTGACACAGAAAAGGTGTGTTATTGTTTGTGCTATGGCGCTATCTTTTGGACGAGTTCACTCACTGCATGTGCAGCGGGTAGGGCCTCGAACCGGAAGTATAACCGTCCATAGTGTTCTACTCGAAAGGATTCCTCATTCATCATTCCAAGTAACGTTTTTGTACTTTTTACAATGTACCGTAATTTCCGGACTATAAGCCGCACCTGACTATAAGCCGCACCAGCTAAATTTAGGGGAAAATACAGATTGCTCCATATATAAGCCGCACCCGACTATAAGCCGCAGGGTTTTGATGTGTAATTAGCGTAGTATATAGGGGTTCCTGCTACCACGGAGGGGATTGTCGGGACAGAGATGACTGTTTGGGAACGCAAAGCGTCCCATTTATTAACAATGAATCTTTCAATCTTTCAATCAAACTTTCACATCTTTGACATGGCGAACAGCATTCATGCAGAGTACAAATAATACAACGGTGCAAAGTAATACAAAGTGCTCGCCTGTACGTTATCAAAATAACCAGCCTACCGGTATATGAAAAGTCAGTCTTTAATCATTGTGTCATCGTCTTCCTCCTGCGTACTAAAACCACCCAAATCCTCTTTGTCGGTGTCGGAGAAGAACAGGCCGTAAATAAGCCGCACCCTTGTATAAGCCGCAGGGACCAGAACGAGGGGGAAAAGTAGCGGCTTATAGTCCGGAAATTACGGTAAGTAAAACAAATCATACTTACTCACCCCATGTGTGATGTCTGCAGGAGTGTTTTCATGCATATTTGTTCATTCCATTGTAATGTAATCAAGCTGGCGTCGTTAGCATTAGCAAATATGCTAACACATCTACAAGTGTCCGTAGTATTTTTAACTTACAACGGCATTATGTTTGTATTGTTTCATGTTGTAAATTCACCAAAAACGTCAACTCAGAGTTATTGAGTCTGAGAGCTAGCTTCCACAGCTAGTCGGTCCATGATGATGTCTTCTGTTTTGTTTTGATCAGCCGTTTTACTGCCGTGTGACAGACACCATTTGGAAACAATTAAGGTATTTAATTATTTATATATGCAGCTTATAGTCTGGTGTGAGTAATATATGTAAGAATATAATTTTCTTCTAAAATTTAGAGAGTGTGCTTTAAATACTGGTGTGCTCTTTAAAACGAAAAATATGGTAATTAAAATTATAAATCAAGGTTTCATTGAACGATTTATTATAACATATTGTAATAATTCCCAGATATCATACACTTATTCCTCTTTTTTTCTGTATTTAAATGCAGTACCTGATGTTTTGGGAGCAGGCTCCTACACACAATGTCAACATTTGATGCGTTTATTTGTATTTTGTTTCACAAACACCCCAAAGTTAGACCTAAGTTGGTGGTCAGCAGCCCGCGGCTCTTTAGCGCTGCCCTAGTGACTCCCTGGACCTCTTTCAGAGATGTGTGAAAACGGCAAAAGATGAAAAAATATATATCTTTTTGTTTTAATATATATTCTGTAGGAGAAAAAACATGACACAAATCTTCCTAATTGTTAGAAACCCCACTGTTTATGTTATACATGCTTCACTGATGACAGTATTTGGCAAGCACATTTTTTTTGTCCTACTAATTTCAGCGATCCTTGAACTCATCGTAGTTTGTTTACATGTACCACTTTTGCCGATGCTGCCACAGAAAGACGTGTTTCATTCCACTCCTTTGTCTCATTTTGTCCACCAAACGTTTTATGCTGTGCGTGAATGCACAAAGGTGAGCTTTGTTGATTTTATTGATTTGCTGGAGTGCTAATCAGGCATATTTGTTCAGTGCATGACTGCAAGCTAATCAATGCTAACATGCTATTTAGACTAGCTTTATGTACATGTTGCATCATTATGCCTCATTTGTAGGTATATTTGAGCTCATTTAATTTATTTTTCTTTCTGTTATTAATATTCTGGTTCCTACATTATATATCAATATATATCAATACAGTCTGCAAGGGATACAGTCCGTAAGCACACATGATTGTGCGTGCTGCTGGTCCACTAATAGTACTAACCTTTAACAGTTAATTTTACTCATTTTCATTAATTACTAGTTTCTATGTACCGTATTTTTCGGACTATAAGTCGCTCCGAAGTATAAGTCGCACCGGCCGAAAATGCATAATAAAGAAAGAAAAACATATATAAGTCGCACTGGAGTATAAGACGCATTTTTGGGAGAAATTTATTTGATAAAACCCAACACCAAGAATAGACATTTGAAAGGCAATTTAAAATAAATAAAGAATGGTGAACAACAGGCTGAATAAGTGTACGTTATATGAGGCATAAATAACCAACTGAGAACGTGCCTGGTATGTTAACGTAACATATTATGGTAAGAGTCATTCAAATAACTAAAACATATAGAACATGCTATACGTTTATCAAACAATCTGTCACTCCTAATCGCTAAATCCCATGAAATCTTATACGTCTAGTCTCTTACGTGAATGAGCTAAATAATATTATTTGATATTTTACGCTAATGTGTTAATAATTTCACACATAAGTTGCTCCTGAGTATAAGTCGCACCCAAGCTATGAAAAAAACTGCGACTTATAGTCCGGAAAATACGGTAACTGTTTTTATATTGTTTTACTTCTTTTTTATTCAAGAAAGGTTTTTAATTTATTTATCTTATTTTATTTTATAATTTTAAAAAAAAGGACCTTACATACCTGGTTGTCAAAATTAGGCATTGTAATGTGTTAATTTCACGACTGTATATATCGTATCGGTTGATATCGGTATCGGTAATTAAGAGTTGGACAATATCGGAATGTCGGATATCGGCAAAAAAAGCCATTATCGGATATCCCTAGTCATATTGCCATCATAGTGCAGTCTACATGCATCCCTTATGTGTGACTGCCATCTGCTGGTCACACTTATCATGTCACCATGTACCAAATAAAATTGCTTCGATGTCGGTAAGCAAAACCAGAATTATGGCGTACATTAGGCGCACAGGGTTATAAGGCGCACTGTCGATTTCTGAGGAAAAAAAATGATTTTGGGTGTGCCTTATAGTCCGGAAAATACGGTCCGTGTTTATTTAAGGCCTACTGAAATGCGATTTTCTTATTTAAACGGGGATAGCATGTCCATTCTATGTGTCATACTTGATCATTTCGCGATATTGCCATATTTTTGCTGAAAGGATTTAGTAGAGAACATCGACGATAAAGTTCGCAACTTTTGGTCGCTGATAAAAAAGCCTTGCCTGTACCGGAAGTAGCAGACGGTATGCGGGTGACGGTATGCGAGTGACATCACCGGTCGTGGAGCTCCTCACATCTGTACATTGTTTACAATCATGGCCACCAGCAGCGAGAGTGATTCGGACCGAGAAAGCGACAATTACCCCATTAATTTGAGCAAGGATGAAAGATTTGTGTATGAGGAAAGTGAGAGTGAAGGCCTAGAGGGCAGTGGAAGCGATTCAGATAGGGAAGATGCTGTGAGAGGCGGGTGGGACCTGATATTCAGCTGGGAATGACTACAACAGTAAATAAACATGAGACAAATTGTGAGGGGTGTGGCCTGCGGATCTGCAGCAAGGCGGGATGTGCCGGGACCGGCTTGGAGATTAGCGACAGGTGCGTGAGTGTTTGTCTGATCACCTGTCGCTCTGTTAAAGGCAGCAGTCGGGAAAGAGAAGGGGTTTGTTGATGGTCGTTGAGGTGGCGAGTTGACAGCGGAGCACGAGCGAAAGACTGCAGAGAAACCATTTGGGTGCTTACTGAGAGTGACAGACATTTGCTGAAAAGCATAAAGAGCGATTTATTGCAAAATAAATCATTGTGCGCAAATATGACCGCAGCTGTCAAGTCCGTCTGTGGTGATCCAAGGAACCCTGGGGAGCAAGACCTCCACACATATATATACTCTATTAGCCACAACACAACCAGGCTTATATTTAATATGCCACAAATTAATCCCGCATAGCAAACACCTCCCCCCTCCCGTCCATATAACCCGCCAATACAAATCAAACACCCGCACAACACACTCAATCCCACAGACCAAAGTACTGTTCACCTCCGCAAAGTTTATACAGCACATATATTTCCCCAAAGTCCCCAAAGTTACATATGTGACATGCACGTACGGACAAGCGACAAGCGTACTCACGGTACCGCGTCTGCGTATCCAACTCAAAGTCCTCCTGGTAAGAGTCTCTGTTGTCCCAGTTCTCCACAGGCCAATGGTAAAGCTTGACTGTCATCTTTCGGGAATGTAAACAATGAAACATCGGCTGTGTTTGTGTTGCTGCAGCCGGCCGAAATACACCGCTTCCCACCTATAGCTTTCTTCTTTGCTGTCTTCATTAATTCATTGAACACATTGCAAAAGATTCACCAACACAGATGTCCAGAATACTGTAGAATTTTGCGATGAAAACAGACGACTTAATAGCTGGCCACAATGGTGTCCCGAAAATGTCCTCTACAATCCGTGCCGTCACGCGCAGGCGTCATCATACCGAGACGTTTTCAGCGGGATATTTCGCGCGGAATTTAAAATCGCACTTTAGTAATCTAACCCGGCCGTATTGGCATGTGTTGCAATGTTAAGATTTCATCATTGATATATAAACTATCAGACTGCGTGGTCGGTAGTAGTGGCTTTTAGTAGGCCTTTAAAACCTCTTAGTTTTGAGCACAACCTATATAACAAATGCAACTGTAAAATACCAAATACAAATGTGTCCTCAGGAGTGAAAGATTCAAACAACGACCCGACCAGTGTTTCCTCATTTCTTGCACATCTGCTAACAGTCAGTGTTGTGTTGTCTGCTGCTTGCTGCTAATTCGCCCTGGTGTGACTCACGGTGCGCTGCAGACACCACACAGGCGGACCAGCCTTTGGAACAAAAACATGATTTTTTTATTTGATTTTTTGTGGGGGAGGGTGGAGGACATAAACTGGAGGCAGGTTTCATCCCGCGTGTGCTGGTGTCAGAACTCATACATGCAGTTAGCATGTTGATGGCCAACATGGCTCAGTGTTTCCTGGCATTTGAGTGATTTTCCAGACACCACGGGTAAGCTAAAACATGAACACGTACACTAAAAGACACACAGAAGCCAGCTGCTAGAGTTTGGAACAAATTGTCCACATCGATTAGGCTGAGCTCTCCATCAGCATCTGACCTACAACGCAACAGACGCTCATTGTTTTATTACCAAGGGTGTGGAATTAGACAAGAGTTTTTCATCCACTAGTGTGGTGTGAAATACAGTCTGGTGTGCCGTGGGAGATTATCTAATTTCACCTATTTGGGTTAAAAATATTTTGTGCAAACCAGTAATTATAGTCTGCAAATGATGTGTTGTTGTTGAGCTCGGCAGAGGTACCGTGTAATACTCTTCCATATCAGTAGGTGGCAGCCGGTAGCTAATTGCTTTGTAGATGTCGGGAACAGCGGGAGGCAGTGTGCAGGTAAAAAGGTATCTAATGCTGGAACCAAAAATAAACAAAAGGTGACTGCCCCTAAGAAAGATCAGATATCAGATACAAACCCCGTTTCCATACGAGTTGGAAAATTGTGTTAGATGTAACTCTTTTACTATGAAGCCACGTTGATGTAACACGTGGCTTGGCATTGTCTTGCTGAAATAAGCAGGGGCGTCCATGGTAACGTTGCTTGGATGGCAACATATGTTGCTCCAAAACGTGTATGTACCTTTCAGCATTAATGGCGCTTTCACAGATGTGTAAGTTACCCATGACTTGGGCACTAATACACCCCCATACCATCACAGATGCTGGCTTTTCAACTTTGCGCCTATAATAATCCGGATGGTTCTTTTCCTCTTTGGTCTGGAGGACACGACGTCCACAGTTTCCAAAAACAATTTGAAATGTGGACTCGTCAGACCACAGAACACTTTTCCACTTTGTATCAGTCCATCTTAGATGAGCTCGGGCCCAGCGAAGCCGACGGCGTTTCTGGGTGTTGTTGATAAACGGTTTTCGCCTTGCATAGGAGTTTTAACTTGCACTTACAGATGTAGCGACCAACTGTAGTTACTGACAGTGGGTTTCTGAAGTGTTCCTGAGCCCATGTGGTGATATCCTTTACACACTGATGTCACTTGTTGATGCAGTACAGCCTGAGGGATCGAAGGTCACGGGCTTAGCTGCTTACGTGCAGTGATTTCTCCAGATCCTCTGAACCCTTTGATGATATTACGGACCGTAGATGGTGAAATGCCTAAATTCCTTGCAATTTGCTCACGCATTTGTTGACAAAGTGGTGACCCTCGCCCCATCCTTGTTTGTGAATGACTGAGCATTTCATGGAATATACTTTTATACCCAATCATGGCACCCACCTGTTCCCAATTTGCCTGTTCACCTGTGGGATGTTCCAAAAGAGGTGTTGATGAGCATTCCTCAACTTTATCAGTATTTATTGCCACCTTTCCCAACTTCTTTGTCACGTGTTGCTGGCATCAAATTCTAAAGTTAATGATTATTTGCAAACAAAAAAGTTTATCAGTTTGAACATCAAATATGTTGTCTTTGTAGCATATTCAACTGAATATGGGTTGAAAATGATTTGCAAATCATTTTATTCCGTTTATATTTACATTTAACACAATTTCCCAACTCATATGGAAACAGGGTTTGTAGATCAGATCAGATAGGTCTTTATTGTCCATTGCACAAGTACAACAAAACTTTGTTTTCAGCACAAACCCGTTCAAGATTAGACAAACAAACAGTGTACAGGGTTACAGAACAGGAACGCTGATGGGTCGCCATAAGGCGCCCCGTAAAAGATGGGAAAAAGGTAAAACGCTGGGGAAAAAGATGTGTAAAAAAATACAATCTAGACTGGGCTCCTAAGGGGGCCTAGTCTGGAGTGGGAAAAAAACCTCCATGCAATGCACACATAAACACGTTACATTTAATCACGACAAACTCGCAACAGAGGGGGGGAGTTGGGGCCCTGGCTGGCGGGCGACCGCTGCTATGAAGCGCTGCCATCCGACCATCACCCCGAGGGGAAACAACGGTGGTGAAGGCGTGGGGTGGGGGAGGGGGGTTGTGCGCGTGTGTGCCCAATTGTCTTGGGTGTGATGATGTAATGTTTTTATAGACTGGAGGCCGATCTAAAAAGTTCGACTCCAATGTGTCGTTGAGGAGGGAGGGAGGTCAAAGCGTCCATCATTGAGGTGTCCCTCGGGGGTGTTGTTCAGAACAGCCTGGCCTGTTTTCACAGCGTCAAGGCCGTTCGAGGGTGTCAAATCGTAGATTAGGATGTTTGTTTTTCCGCGAGCAGACAAAACAATGACTTGTCTGTTCTATTCGTCCATGCTGGGTGCTCTCAAATTCAATTCAATTTCAAAAAGGCATTGCAGCTGAGGGTAGGCTATGCAGAACGAGACTAAAACTGAACTGGCGAAAAAGTAGACAAAAACAGAATGCTGGAGGACAGCAAAGACTTACTGTGGAGCAAAGACGGCGTCCACAATGTACATCCGAACATGACGTGACAATCAACAATGTCCCCACAAAGAAGGATAAAAACAACTGAAATATTCTTGATTGCTAAAACAAAGTAGATGCGGGAAATATCGCTGAAAGGAAGACATGAAACTGCTACAAGAAAATACCAAAAAAAGAGAAAAGACACCAAAATAGGAGCGCAAGACAAGAACTAAAACACTACACACAGGAAAACAGCAAAAAAGTCCAAATAAGTCAGGGTGTGATGTGACAGGTGGTGACAGTACACCTACTTTGAGACAAAAGCTATATTGATGCATGCTTGGTTATGGTTTAACGTCATATCCAACAATTGCGAAAAGTTACTGTCAACTGAGTTTTTTATTTTTTTATTTCTGCTGGTGGTGTGCCTCCGCATTTTTTCAACGCAAAAAATGTGCCTTGGCTCAAAAAAGGTTGAAAAACACTGAATTAGACTCATAGATATGCCCCCCTGCAAAGTCAACACCTCATGTTACCGCTTAATGAACTAAACACACAAAGTCCACAGATGGGGAACCAGTCGGGGGTTAGGAATGTGCTCCTTTGGGAGGATTCACAAGAATGAGATTTTTAAATAGTCCAATTGTGCACCATGAACACACACATACTGTATTTTTCGGACCATAGAGTGCACGGATTATAAGGCGCAATGATGATGAATGGTCTATTTTGATCTTTTCCTATATAAGGCGCAACAGATTATAAGGTGCATTAAAGGGTTCATATTAATATTTTATTTTTTCTAAATTTGAAACACTTCCTTGTGGTCAACATAAAATGTGATGGTGGTTCTTTGGTGAAACTGTTGCATTAACTCTGTTGGTAGAGTGGCCGTGCCAGCAACTTGGGGGTTCCAGGTTCGATCCCTGCTTTTGCATCCTAGTCACTGCCGTAGTGTCCTTGGGCAGTGTCCTGGGCATGCCGTTAAAGTGCATCCGGCAGGGGAGGCTCCTCTATGGGGTCTTGGGGCACTAGGAGGTTAACCTCTTTACTACTGTTACCCCAGGTGGCCCTTGGCAAAGGCCTAATAATCAATCAATCAATGTTTATTTATATAGCCCTAAATCACAAGTGTCTCAAAGGGCTGTACAAGCCACAACGACATCCTCGGTACAGAGCCCACATACGGGCAAGGAAAAACTCACCCCAGTGGGACGTCGGTGAATGACTATGAGAACCTTGGAGAGGACCGCATATGTGGGTAACCCCCCTCCCCCCTCTAGGGGAGACCGAAGCAACGGATGTCGAGTGGGTCTGACATAACATTGTGAAAGTCCAGTCCACAGTGGATCCAACACATCAGCGGGAGTCCAGTCCACAGCGGGGCCAACAGGAAACCATCCCGAGCGGAGAACGGGTCAGCAGCGCAGAGATGTCCCCAACCGATGCACAGGCTAGTGGTCCACCCGGGGTCCCGACTCTGGACAGCCAGCACTTCATCCATGGCCACCGGACCTATGCAACTCCCCCTCGCAAGGGACAGGGGAGGAAGAGGAGAGAAGAAAAGAAACGGCAGATCAACTGGTCTAAAAAAAGGGGGGGTCTATTTAAAGGCTAGATTATACAAATGAGTTTTAAGATGGGACTTAAATGCTTCTACTGAGGTAGGCATCTCTAACTGTTACCGGGAGGGCATTCCAGAGTACTGGAGCCCGAATAGAAAACCTGACTGCCACCCTAGCCAGGGATACGGTGAAGACCTCAACGGCGGATCAGGCGGAAGACGGTAGATTTAAGAACTACCACAACGGCTGCGATGGCGGATGAAGGCTGCAGCAGAAAAGGGTCCCCAGTCGTCTTGGACTTCATGCCACTGGACCCTGACGTGGATCTGTCAAGGATGGTGTGGTGACTGTCTGTGCACCAGTCTCCCCATGTTAAACAAAGTCACGCACAGGCATCCTCCATAAAGGGATACACCCCTACCAGAGGATCGTCATACTTGCTTCGAGTCACCGCCGATGATGATGATGATGTC